>NW_022158076.1:0-31204 GCF_003316985.1 Fusarium coffeatum
TTTTTTTTTTTTTTTTCCACGTCCAACCCGATGTTATCAATCAATGATCTAGCCTACCTAGTATCCATCCATATTACTGCTATTTCACTACCTAGTAGGTAGCTAACCTAGTACAGCCATTCACAAAAAGAATGATTGTCGCGACATTTGCTTATATGAGACATCGTGTCTAGCGAATTATTGCTTCTTCTTTCTTATTCTAAAACGGACAAGAACAGCACAAAAAGAAAAGAACAGAAGAAAGATTGTCAACCTTGCTGGTGACGCCATCAGCTATCACACTAGAAAGTTACCTAGTGCAGTAGGTAAGTATGCTGCGCAAGGGTTTCGGGCTAATTATGAACCAAATTTCAGGTCTATCTTTAAGTCGGATAAAGCCCAATAACACATCGATATCTACGGATACATCAGTACCTACTGTACTGCAGGTGCCCACAGTACCTATCCCTCGGTGTCTCAACTTTTGTCCAAAGGTGACAGAACCTATTGGAAGGGATGGAGTATATGCTTGATGGTTTCCGGGGCCTCTTATTGGCCACGATTATCGTACTGCACCCGAACAAGCCACGATCGCGCCGTCTTCTGTCTTACCAGGGCTCCTGGTCATTCCTCCGGTTCAGTTCTAGGGGGGCCTTGTCAAATGTCAACCAACACTCTGAATCATTCGAATGCCCCTCACACCATACTGTACCTGGAATACCACACTTGGGTTATCAACAACACAGAACACAGAACAATCCAGATCTTGGACTCCTCCAAAGCAAGTTCTGCTAACACCCGGACATTCGTAACTGCAGGCGCCACCCCGAGAATTGATCGACGAACACACGATATCTAGGTATGCAAGATCAGTAATCACAATCACAGTTGGAACGTTGCAATATCTTATGGGCGAAACCAAAGTTCGAGCAGCCTCAGTCCTCCTACGCATCAAAGCATTCATACTTGTTCTTTGTTGGCCGATTTTCTGGACAACTCACCGCTAGAAAGTTTTCGACATCTACCATCCATGGATGTTCTCCAAATGACTGGGTGCGTTCATCTGCCAATTGGAAGGAAGTTTTGCCCCGAACGACAGAAGAAGGCTTCCCACTACTTTTCTTTTGTGTCATATACGCCGGCCAGTCTCGTTAGCCAGCCGGCCAGAGCACACACATAAGTGCAATACAGTATGGATACACATGCAGTAGGTGCTTAGGCAGCTTTAAGTTGCTTTTTGTGCTCCACTCTCTATGGATGGCTTGTTAAAAGAACAAATTGACCGATTAATGAATGGAAGGAGTTTACGCAGCCAAGCGCAAAGAGGCAATAAGAAGCGACAGGTTATAACCTACTATACTGTAGAGTGGCCATCCACTTCGAACCCTTACATCAACAGCGGGTTAGTTGACAGCTGACATTGCCGAGGCATCCTAAAGTTGTCTTAGTTACAACCAATCCGCAACGTTAGGTACCTAGGTAGGTAGTAAGAATCTTGTCAAAAGACAGGGAAATGCCAGACTCCTAGGGCTACGTTACTGTATGTTGGTAGCTAATTATTTATCGACCCACGCACGTTGTTCGTTGCGTAGCGTACATATGTACATCAGAAAGTCCTAAAAAGATCCGATCTATCACTCACTACCAGTAGTACGGACTGTCTATTCGTCACTTTATGTCGATAAAAAATCCCTACAACCCCACTACAACCACAGACGGGCATCATCACGGGATCACAACGACGCAGCCACAGTTCCTTTGTTGGTCATAACCATCAAGCTTGGAAATCTTCTTTCGCGAGACAGCCTTGAACCTCCCTATCGCCATTTTACACAGGTATATACGGATACATCAGACGGCTGAGACCCCACTGGGCACATGGTAGGTACCTACCTACCTGTGGAATTGGTTTCTTATTTTCTTTTGGGAGTCTTTTTTTTTTTTTCTTTTTTTCTCCTCCTTTCTTAATTCCATGCTGTAAATATGACTGGGTTCCTATTTTACCCCTGATAATTTCAATGATCATCCTGAAACCTGACCAATAAACTCCGAGAACAGTGCCATAACTAACGAACGAACATGAGAAGATCAAAGTGCTTTTCATCAGAGAGCAATCGACGATCGTTGGCTGAGACCGTGTCCGAGAGATCTCGAGGGATCCGCAACACGACAGGGAAAACTCGTCAACTCCATATTCATGCTTAATGACGAGCCAGTGACTTTCATCAGTCAAAAGAAAGATTAATTAAATTGAATCCGACAGTTCCGTAAGGGCTCGAAGGTCCGAGTGCTGCGATAAGCAATTGGTGTATCCGTCAATGCGAGGCGTCCCTGGGTTAATTGAAAAATGCCTGTTGCTTAACTACCGATAAGCGACATATCGTATTTGATATTCAGTCAAGTCGTATCGTGCGAGTCAAAGCTGGCTTCCAGGCATAACGCCAGCTGCGCCACAGCCAGATATGTGTATGTATGTACCTTACCACAACGGTGGAGGTCAGGAGGTCAAAACGATGGGCGATAGGAGATACGAGATACAAGAGCATGGATGCCAGTGCTGTACTGTACATTGGTAGGTAGGATGGAAGCCTCTAATGCAAGGCCAGTTCTGAAAGTCGCGACTAATGGCGGCGACTATCGATCGCTTTCTCCTAGTTAACCTTTAGTAACTGTTTACATGCAGCAGGTATCGACTCGGATTGCTACAGTACTGTACAGTAATGGATGCCTATCTCCCACCCTTCCCCACCACAACAAGCATGAATCGATTGCACAGGATCAAAATGCCCCATCTCTATCGACTTTCATCCAGACCTGGCTCGGATGTTGCGTGGTCCGAACGCATGTGTCGCAATCATTTCCAAAGATTAACCGTCATAGCCTTGAGACACTCCCGCAGTTGGATGGACTAGACTACATCAGTAGGTAGCTTCAGGATCCAGTCCCCACCAAGTAGCAACGGCAGTTGGCTCTGGAATATCACCTTGAGCTTATTGTGTCAACCAGTAAGCGAGTCAAAACTGGCTTGATGTTTGTCGTTGAGTAGCAGTCTGGTAACCATACATAATATGACCGCTACTCTTCTTCTTGGGACGGATCAAATAGCTCTCATCAATGCCAAGCATAACGGGAACGGTAAACCCAAAGCCCGTTGAAAACGAGCCGCTGGCGTGTACGTGCGTGCACTAGTCCTTAGTCTATTATAGCCCTCGAGCTTGGAATGGTGCTCTACCGGGTTTTTGCAACTTCATTTCCGGCCTAGTAGACTATCTGGTTCGGAACCTAAACCCAATTGCTTCAACGTCGTTGGTAAACTATTGACAACTTGATGCTTTACTTGTCTATCCGTACTCCCATCTCCATAAGCCTGGGGGTGGCGGGAGGTGGTCACAGCGCTCGAACCTCTACAAAGAAGCAATACCATCCAATATGAGCATAGCACAACAGTAAGACCAGCCGACCTCTTCCACACATTAGAGCTTTACAGCTGGTTGCAGCCAAACCAATCCGAGGCCAGGCACCTTGCGAACCCCAACGGCGGTAGGCTGAAAACACTACCCTGTTAATCGATAACCACATATCCATAGAGTATAACCGTGAAGGGGATGTCACTCGGATCCTCCGCGGATCATCAGGAGTGGTGCAAGTTGCTCCTTGAATGTCCAAGCGCCATTGAAGAGCTGAGTTAGAGTTTGGTTCTGGCTGACGGATGACCACCAACCCATGTCAATGAGAGCCCAAGAGAAAACATGTTTCTTGTTAGAAAATGTTGCATTCTTTCCCGGGTATCCCGAAACTCCTGTCTAAATCTAGTCAGATCCCCCAATAAGCCATGACAAAGATACAACACACAAAAACAAAACAATTGCAGCTTGATATATACTGCCTGCGAATGGAAGCTCATGCGCTTATACAACCATATCGACTGCTTTTCAACTTCAAGACCCGTCGATAACTTTTCGAACAGTCTTCCTGACATCCGACCTGAGGAACAAAACATGCAAGATACATTGCTAAAAAGAAAAAAGAAGAAGAAAAAAGTGCAATCGAAGGTAACACAATAGGCGCAGGACAGTATCGTTGTACTGTATAGTGCAGTAGGAGCCGAGCAAGCTTTGTTGCATACCGAAAGGCCTATAAAGCGTACAGGGGTTTGTCGAGGTTCAAAGCACAGCGTCATACGCAAGGGTGGAATATACGGACGATCAAATCAGGGTCTTCTCGATTTTGACTAGCAACTTTCCACCCGGTATGGGGCGGGCCGTAGAGTCCATGAGTCGAATGAATCGATAGCCTGGACGCAGGCGGTCTAGTCGGATGCAAGCCCATGCAAGCAATGGCGAGCTGCCAAGCCTAGATGAATCGTCTTCGACTTTGAATCTAAATATGATGCATTAGTGTTATGCAAACCAGGACGTGCAAGAGTCGGCAACGAGCATTTCGTCCCGTTCCGCTGGACGGCGAGCGCTGGACGGCGAGCGCTGGACGGCGAGCGCTGAGCGGGTGACAACCACTAGTCATCAGCCTGTACAGTATGTACGTATGACAGTCCATCGAGGTAGTAGGCACGACCGTGCCAGCGTCAGTAATCAGTAAGGAATGACTCGCCACTCCAAAGTCTTTAATGCTTGACAATTCTCGGGACATGCCTTGCTTAAGGCGCACGGGACTTCTGTGTCCACAAACAGGTCGTGTCTTGAACAGCAGCTAGTCATGTGTGATATCCATGGAAAGTCGTACAGATTCCCTGACTTCTGTCATGATGACTTAAGTACTTCCACGTACACGCATGTTCTGTCCATGCTTTGCAAGACATTGAGAACGGTCGGAGCGTAGTGGACGGTGCAGTAAAGCCGATATATGACAGAATGAACAAGCTGACAACTTACCTAATGAAACTCAGCTCCTCGACCACCTTGGGAATATTGAGGAACTGGATGAGCGAGCCACGAGGGCCGAAGTCGGGATGGTCTGTCTTGCCAATGTCTGTTTTGTCTTTGTACTTGCATTCGTACGCATGTTCATCCCGTTCAGGGTCGGTAGACTTTTCTACGTGTAGTTCCGCCTTAATCAATGGGCGAAGCGTGCTGGCAGAACGGGCGGCGTCCGTTGCGTCGCCGGCTTGTATGGGAATGTGCTGGCCGGCAAAGACGATGATTCTCAAGTCCATGGTGCAACCTGGAGTGGCTTCACTTTGGGTCTCTGCAGAAGTATTTGAACTCTGGTAGCCCTCGGGCTTCAGAACCCAGCCTTTCTCATCCGCGAACATACCTTCGTTAAGCATCATGCCCTCATCTAAGTACTGCCAGTTCATGGCGACCATTTGAACACCACCTCGCCAGAAGGCACTCGGGTCTGGATTCGAACTGTCGAACCTTCGACCTGCGGGGAAAGCACGCATGAAATAACCCTTGTTGTGGGTGAACATTTCTCGGTGCTGCTTTTGGTTGAGCTCGAGAATGCGGTTCTCGCTGATGGAAAAGATGTGAGATGGGATTTTGGCTTCCTTAGTCGCGAGGCCCTTGTAGTGCTGGCTACGTGTGTAGATGGCCAATTTACCAAGGTTCTCACATATGTTCACCTTGGAGTTGGTGCTCTTTGTGTGGGAAGGGAATGTGCTGTTGGACCCAACCAGAGAAGGCCCCAAAGGCTGTGATGAACGTTCGTCCTCGGAGCCGGATGCATCCTCGTCGTGGGCATAGATAGCAGGCAGATCCATCGTGCTCGGTGGAACCACTATCTTTGCGGGAGCCCTCTTGACCTTGATGAGAATCCTCCTTCGTAGCTCGCCTAGCTTCGGCAGCTGTATCCTTGGGCCAATGTCATCCAATGGCTTGTCCACAAGCATTTCTCCCCATTCTTGCTTCATGATTTTGACCATCACTTCTTGTTGATCCTCGTCTGCGTGTACTTCCAAGCTGACAATGATGGGAAGATCATTCTCGACGAACGCAGCTTCAGCAACAGCTTTACACACCTCCCTGAACCCACACGGGGCGGTTAGAGTCCATCCGTGTGTTACAATGGGCTCATCCTTGGGAAACGACATCCTTGGGCGTGGCGCAGGTGGTTTCGCGACATCGAGAAGATCGCCAGACTCGCGAGTATCGAGAGGAATCCGATTCACACTCGATCTTGAAGATGAACTGCGGCTTCCAAAACTGCCGCTACGGGAATGATTGGTAGCCTTGTCGGTAAGATAATCTTCTACTTTCTCGATCACGGTTGTGGCGACATTGGGAAACGATTCACCTGATAACCCGCGCCTGTGGTCAGATCTATTACTTGTCGTGGGAATGACAGTATCTCCGTTCCATACATCAATTTCGATGCACCGGCATCCACGAAGGAGAACCTTTCAAACCGTTAGTTAGTCAATAAAGCACCTAAATACACAAAAATATGTTTTCAACATACTGTCTTGTACGCCTCGGGTGAGCTTCTACTCAAAGAAGCAAGTTGATTCCCAACAAGATACGTATTGTGGCTGCTGTTGATGAAGTAGTTTGTAAGAGGCTTCGAAAGATCTTTTGCGGGAAGGGGTGCAGTTGCTTCCCACGAAAATTCGGTATGCCATGTAAACTTGAATTCACCCAAAGTATAATAATCCTTGGAAAGTTTCTCAACAGCGCTCTCGCTCTCGCCCTGGGTTGTCCGCAGGAACTCGGCAAATTTAGCTCTGGAAAGGTAAGTCTCTGAGTCTTTGATTTCTTCGTATGTACGGTCAAGAGCTTCCCACATCTCGTTCGTGATGTGTATGTCGGGGATGTTGGAGATTGGTGCTTGTGGGTTCGAACTTTGGCTAGAACTTTCGTCGGTCGGTGGAGGTTTCTGTATTGTAACCGGATCCCAACCATGCATGGGAGCCGGAGAAGCAGCGGTGGTGAAGCGAACCATGTCCTTGAGAGCGCCAATAGCCTGGATATTCGAGTTGCCAAAGATTGACATGGTGCGCGCGCGCTGGGGTTTGTCGCACTTTGCACCGCGGCGCCGCTAGATACTCCCGTTAGTAAGTTTGTCTCAAAAGAGTTTCTGTTGTTGTTCGTTTCGCATACTATCAGTCCGCAGAGAGGCATGGCGACAGGCTGTAGTTCTTAGGAGAAGATTTGAACTTGAAGCTGGCGATGGCGATGGCTAGACGGCCAGGACCATTGGAGCGAAAACGGATGCCCCGCTGGCCTAGCCAAACATCCGTCTGATTGAGGTCACTCGGTGTTTTAATTATAGTGAATCGTCGTTGGCGAAAATTTTCGATAGCAAAGATGTTTCCAACTTGTCGGTTTTGACTGAGTAAGACGGAAGTTAAGAAGGGACGGGAAAGAAAAGGGACAGAATGGATGCATTGGATGTCAGTACCCCCGTCTGATAGGCGATAAATTAGGCGGTGCCCCCCAGGCCAAAGAGCCAAACTAGCAGGCCGAGTCCAGGCGGCTCCATGCTAGCGTCCTGCAGCACAGCCCTAGGGGAGGGTTCCTTTGGTTCAGACAAGGAGGAAGAATGGGCACAAAGCCCAGGGCTGAGAGAAAGATTGAATCATGGAGGCTTGGGGGCCAAGACGTGATTGGAAAGATTAGTTTTCTTACTGTGTGTTTGGTTAGAGGAAAGACTCACAATGCAAGTGGGGAATCGCTGAGACGCTGATTCTGTGATGACTGCTTTGAAGCGAGAGCAGCGACGGCATTGAATAGGTAGGCTGTGCTTATACGACCGCAGACAGACATGTGCAACTCTGTGCTGCTGTACTGTGCTTTGCTGTGCTGTGCTGTACTGGGCTCCATATGTAGGTTATGCTGGGCTGGGCTGGGCCTGGGCTGGGCTCTCACGCATTACAACAAGCTCTATTATTTTTAAACCGCATGATCCTTCAAACAAGTGCACCGAAGTTGATAAAGATAAAACGCATCAATAGTGTCCATGCTTTACCTAGTCCAGGCTCGACGGCACCTCAACCCCGAGTCTAAGCATTGCCTAGACCAACGGCGCCGGCTCCGGGCCGCGAGTGCTAGGTCGGGCGAGTGGGGCCGGGCGGGGCGCAGCCGTCCGAAGCATTCATCAGCTCCAGGTGTGAGGTCATAGGACCCTCTGCCCAGCTTAGTGACACTCGATATCAGCGTCACTACATACAATAAAACTCTCTCGAATACATCAACATTTTGAAGATACATAGTAAGCCCACTCGGACGCTTGCTGCCAATACTAATTACTGTCTACCCAGTTGCATAAGAAACAGTGTAGGTGCCCCATATTCCTTGTCCCTCTTCGCCGGCCCTGCCTTGCTCACTGCATACCTATGTGATAGCTGCAAACCCAACGACATCATGAGTTTCAGAAATGAATACGAGGAGCAGGTGCGAGCATGGGGTTTCAACCGTGTTGTCACTTGGAGTGATTCCCCGTAAGTCATCTTGTCTTCATTACTACTGCTACGTATTCTTCATGACCGCCCTGTCGCTTTGAAATGAGGCTCTGACACAGCCTCCACAAGCCCCATATTCAATCTGACCTTCGAATAGGAACACCCACTATCCACCGCACTCTCATACCTCCCTCACGACTCATCTGATCACCCAGGGGTCCATGACACTGTGGTATCCCAATGAGGAGGACAATCAAAAGCAGGTTTATGGAGTAGGGTCGCGTATCGACGTTGACGCAGGAAGAGTTCATGAGGTTATGATCGGGGGAAGCGGGTGTACCATGGTAATTGGTGAATAAACAACCTGGCTGCACAATTTGAATATCTCGGACCACAGTAATTACTCATGGTTTATTAAACTACCTCTGCTTTAAAGATATGGGACGTTTATTTCGTCTTTTTATTCACTGCACTGACGTTATGGGGAAAATCGTAGAGAATCGTATACTTGAATATGTAGAGGTATAGGGTAGGTAGTCACAGCTCAGCAACTTTACGGACAGCTCGAGAAGAGTTACCTGGTATACGATAGGTTACCAAAAAGAAAAGTGGTTTGGTGGAATATCCACCTACGTTGAGTGAACAGGGGAACCGAACCCATGTTATTCAATTGAATCATGCCTAAACCATTCGCCTGGGGTTGTTGAGTTGCGGTGACAAAGGTTGTAATGTTCGTGCATGCTCAGCGCGCTGCTTACCTGGGTAGGGATCTCCAAATTTGCAAACGAGATGAGACCTAATCCGCTGAACAGATGCAGGATAGTGCTATGGGACAAGAGCCGAGAGCCAAAGGAGAAGCCAAAGGTCTATCTGGGTCAGCAGATCGGAGGTTATCGTCTTCATCCATGACATACGAGATGGGCGTTTGTGGGGAAAATTCAAGAGGTTGGGTATCGTTTCCTCCCATGTGAAAGAAAAGGCGAGAGTTTGTCTCCCGACCCGAAGTCTGAATGAACGAAGATGATCGTCGTGGGGTTATGTAAATCTAAGGGATGTGAAGATAAGCTAACAGGGTATCGGCAGGCAAACGGATGATTTGTGGATGAACGAATGGTCGCATGTCGATCCCGGAGAATTCGATTGTACGATTTTTGGAATTCCCATCGGTGTGAGATATGTGCCGTCTTGTGCTGTAGTACAATTTACCATGATGGGCTTTGATAAAAGCATCTGGTTTTTTTTATTATTTATTTTAGTTTTTAATTTGTAGGCACATCGTTGAATCCGCTCATTAAGAGCAGTCTGATAGATGTGATCGTTCCGGGGAGAGTAGCATGGAATGACCGCCAGTTCACGGATACCCGAAAGCAAAAGCCCATTATCGACGACAAGAACTCGCTTGGCTATATTTGGCCGTTGGCACAAACCCATGTGCAAATGCAACCCCCGCTCGCCTTGTTCGGCCGCCGATGAATGGAACCTTTGAGTATGACACCTCTCCACACCGGAAACATATCTTCATTTCGTGTAACGTCATCCGGAGTACAGGGCTTCATTCATCCAAGTCGAGAGGTTGGGCCAATTGCCCTTATGAGGAAGCGGGAGCGGAGGCTAAATCAACTCTCATGATCGGGCTGCCCGTATAGGTAAGGTGAAACCGGTATTAGGCAATGCTATAATTTAGCTTTCAATATTAGCGGACTGTCGTCTCTGTAAGCTTGATTCAATGTCCAGATCTCACAGTGACAGACATCGAGCCAGAATGCCTGCGAGGGGCCGGGAATGGCGATGAGGAGAAAGGCGTCGTAATCAATGCACGTTTGGATCCGGCATCTCCTCTTCTCGGTGGTATATGCCGACTCTCAAACTTGAGTTCTGATACTTTGCCGACGTATGTCTAGACGATTGGCAACAAATGAGTGAGTTAACTAGCGCGCCCAACAAATAAGACGTGGTAATGGAGTCAGGACTATTCAGTAGCTGACTAGCTGACTAGCTGTACGGCTACGCTACAGATGCAAAACATAGTGTTTCGATAAACAACTATCGCCATTGGCTAACAACAAGGCGTCGCGGACATGGCGTGGCTGTACGCGTCGATAAACAAATCAGAGTTCAGTCCATGAGTGTAACCGTAGCCAGGTTTTGGAAAATTATCCCAAAGCCTCAGAGGGTCTTGATTTGAGTCGCAAACACTTTTCAAGTCTGGTGACCTAGTCTATTCTATCCTGTACTGTCCTGTGCAGACGCGGATGTAATACTTACCTGGGTATTATGTTAAGCGACCAAGCGGGTGGGCGGGTTTGGTCTGGAACTGTTGTTAACTTGTTCTCTTGTGGGAATCGTACGTTTTCAGTTTGAAACTCTCCGGTATAGTATGGGTGGTAGGTGCGTTTGCGTCGCGCTGTAAGTGTACGGATACGCTCTAATACTGCTGTACTGGTTTTTATGGATCCATACATCGTCCTGTGTTGGATGTATCCGGCATGTGGAGATGACGGCATGGAGAAATCATGATGCAGCCATATCGTATCGAGTTGTTTGATATCGTATCAAGCAAGGCCGCTGTCCCGGTCAGTCTTACAGCATCAGCATCAGCATCGTATCCACGGGAGAGGCGCTCGGACGGCTTGCGTGTCTTGTTTGTTTGACTTTACTTTCTTGTTCAGCCACAGGTGACAGAGCTATACCATGTATCGCTGCAGACTACCCGCAACTCAGCCCATTGTTGGACAGCGTCATGTTAGCTATGCTCCATACTCCAGTATGAATTCGGTGGCCTCGGCCGGTCGTCATGGACTCGGAACAAGACAGAACGAGACCAACAGCAGTAAGACCGGGGTGTGTCCGCTAACAATAGCCCTGTAATATAAAAAAGCGGTGCTGTGTGTTGTCCTATAACAAGTGGTCAGTGCTATGTTATAGATAGGTAATTATGGACAGTTGATGCAATCCAACTTGTCTGTTTTGTCCCGTCTGTAGTAAGATGAGGATTTGCACCAGAACAATCTCGCTGCTCATCACCACGTACAAGAATTCTAAGACTTGGTCAAACTTGATCGGCCCAGCCATTCCAATGACACCACATGCTTTAGCTGACTGTGGCTGCTGCATATGCATGCTTCGCAACTCAATCCTCGTGAAGCTCTCTTCACCAGTCACCTGCATTGCATGTAAGGGAAGGTAAAAACAAGTGAGGGTAGCGATGGAAGAAACCTAATCAGAGCTACGGTACAGTGAGTCTGTACAGCACTGTACTGTACTGTCCATGCCCGGTAAGTAGGTAGGTAGGTACCTACTGTACTAGCCTAGGTAGTACCGTATGGATGTATGTATGCTTAGTCAATTAGGTTCCCTTGAGGGCAGCCTCTTGATGCATTAAAAATGTTTGTTATCTTTTGGAGATGCATTGAAATGAAACCTTGGCGCCTCTGGATCGAGGAGATTTATCCGAAGTCAATTATCCATTGGACTAGCTGATTGGCTGCTGGCCGTTGGGCGGTTGCCGAAACGTGCAATACAGTCCACCTCAATTGTATAGGATCGGAAGTATCGATGGATGTGCCTTGGCTAGTGCCACCTTCCATCGCTGCTGTTGGCTACCAACGTTAGCTGCTCACCACCAAAAACTAAACTCCACTCTCGTCCCGGCTGTCATATCATGGATGCTCCATTTTCTCGATAATCCATCTCATCTCGTCCAAGCTTTTGGAGAAACTCAGTGTTCGTCTCTTCCGGCATAGAGGCAGCTCTAGCTCTAGCTCTCCCGTCTTTTAACTTTTTTTTCTTCCTTGTCTATCCTGCAGCTCCTGTCACGTCAGCGCTGTCTTCTTCCCGTCTGCTAATCCTCATTAGCTGTGGCTGCTTCATTCTGTTCTTGGCTTGGCTTGTTGTTGATGTTCGCGTCTCGTCTCGACATGAACCATCCCCTGCTCGGTCTGGTCTCACCCCTCACATGGATCTCATACCTCACCTCAACAACCAGGTTCTCCTTGTCCGGGACTTCCCCTCATGCGATTATCAACTCCGCCAAAACTGTCATGGATCCTTAAACTCGACTCCACCTCGTCCAACCTCTCCTCTCTTTTACTCTCTTCATTTCTCATATGTTCGAACTACCCTTTACCTTCTTTTCTTTTCTTCTTCTCCTAGCTCATAGTTTCAGAAAACCAGATCAATCAACAACCAATACCAATACCAATACCAATACCAAAATACCGGGCTTGTCCCCTTTACGCACCGGTCTTTCCACCTTATCCTCCCTCGCGGCTGAGTAGAACACGGGATAGTTCATGTTTGACGGCATGGAGGCGTCTATGTACCAGTGAACGGTCGTCTTTGCTCGTCGAGAGCCTCAAAAGCTTCCTTCCGAGCATCCATCACCTATTGCTTCCGATAGCATCTCACAAACCAGGAGTGAGAGCAGTTTGACCCAATGGGCAATGAACAATCCGCCGAGACCCCTCGCGGGCATCGGAAACTATCCAAGCCACCTCACTGCAACCAGACATCAGCAGCTGGCCTGCCATACACTGCTACTGCTGTGACACCTCATTGTGAGCATTTCTCCAACTCGTATCTTGTTGGATCGCTGCCGCCTGCTCCCAATAAGGCTTCCTCCACGAGAAGAGTGGCGCCTGGGCTCGGTATAGCCGTCCCTGCCAGTGACGGCATTAGTCCTGCGCCGACGCCTACATGTAGAGAATCGCGCCGCGATTCAATGTCACGAAGAGCATCGGTCCAGTCAGAGCAGTCTCCCAGGTTGCCGAGCTTCATCAACAGCTCCAGGACGAGCTCTATCGCCAGAGATAGTGGTTACCGCACGCTTGCGCGTGCTGATAGGTTTGTGAAACGTATCCGTGCGCGTCGATAAATAGAGCTGACTGCCTCAAAATAGCATGCCCATTGCAGTACCGCGTGGCTCTACTAGCTACGATACGAGAGCTGCCGAGCCCAAAACGCTTCTCGGTACCAAAGAGAAGCTCCCAAGCGAGCCCATCATCTCCAAATCTAAAAACCACTCAGATGAGACCGGTCAGGATGTAGCAGATGACAACAGCAACGCCAATCATTCTGCGGGCTCGTCCATTAGCAGAACGAATTCAGACGTGTCCCTCTACATGCCAATGCGTCGTCGCTCGATCGTCCAAACACCAGGCGTAGCAACCAGAGCCCACCATTCCAATCCCCCAGTCTCAGCCAAGTCAAGCTTCCGCAGGAGTCTCCCGCCAACCCCAAGTCAATCACGGCACAATTCGATCGAGTCCGGTATGGCGAGACGCATGTCAATGCCTACGACCATCCCATCTCAGACACACTCTTCAGGCCGAGCCGTCACGCCAGTCGAAGCCGACTACAAGCAGTTGGGTGGTATGAAGTTTGGATCTCTACGCATCACCAACGGTGCACCGGTCACTTCTCCAGTGTCTGAGGATGACGTCAAACAACAAGGGGTTTCTGAGTCGACGCTAGCAACCCCTTGTGCGAGTTACTTTAATGAGCAAGCCAGCAATCCTACCAATTTGATGAACGAAGGATTGTCCATTTCAGAGGCCACAAGGTCTATGACACCTGGAAAGGCCACCAGTCAAGTTCCAAGCTTTGTTGCCGAGCATTCAAGCAATGCGGACAAATCTAGAACAGGCGATAGCCAAATGTCTGAGAATGGGAATGCTGTCTCATTTCCGGTTGCTGAGGCTTTGGACCTAAGGGAAGACCCAAAGAAAATGCATTTGGAACTTGAAAACAAAATGTTTAAAGGGTTGACAAGGTCTGACAGTGGCTTCGTCCCAAGTCCTTCATCTGAGAAAACCCAACGGACCGCGTCCCGAAATGACAGTGGTTACAGTTCCAATGTCTCTCTTCGATCACTGCCTAGCTTGAGATCCGGTGTTACGGACAAGAACACAATGGCTTCAGAAAAGCTTGACAGCGACGTGCCGGGGATGTGCTCGCCCTCGGATTCGAACTCGACACGCACTTCTTCCTTGGTCCCTTCACAGACACGCAACCGGCTGCCCATCCACCTCGAGGTCCCTCTGTCATCGACCGATGACGATACCTCGACTTGTCCAACAAGTCCATCCAGTCCAACCGGTAGACCATTCTCCCCATTTACCATTGGTAGCCGAATGCGTCTTTCGTCACTGAAGTCAACCCGGAGTTTCGAACCGCGAGTATCAAGTACTGCGACTGCACCGATCGTACTTTCCAAGGGTGATTCCAACGATCAGCTGCCCGCAGCAACTGCTGATGTCGCCTGTGGAGGCAGTAAGATTTCTCGTTTCCTCAATGGTTCCCGTAAGAGGAGCTCTTCAAAGAAGAAGGGTGACGTATCGACGGTCGAACAGGATGTCCTGAACAATACTTTGGGTCTCAAACCAAAGTCGCGGTCTACATCCAAGCGATCAGCGCTTCGAAACGAGCCGAGCAAAGATACCTTACATACGATTCTGAGCGTCGAGAGCCAGACTATGAACATTGCACCGGCACTTGAAAAGGAGGATGCAAGCAAAGGTGTCGGCAAGGATGCGGTCAAGAAGCCGTCTCGGCGTCAATCGTGGCGTCAGTCGATCGCCCAGATGTTCGGTTCTCGAAGCGCAGACGCGAGCCCGACAATGAGTTCCGTGCCCGAGACGACTCCGAGACGCCCCTCAACTGCTATGGAGCTTTCCTCGCAACATTTCGGTCCTCTCCCTAGTCCTCGGGCTGTGAGCTCACGATCCTCTCGACCGACGCCTAGGAAAACAGTTAGTAGCTCCGGCAGCTTGCCTTCACCAACCCGAAAGACCAACACTCCCGGTATGCAACAGCGACGTGACAAGCCTGAATTAGCTCACCTTCGCACTAACGTGTCGGCCCCAAACCTGGCAGCGAGTCGACGAATGTCGCTCAGCCCATCCCAGCTTGAGACGGAACAAGCTTTGCGAACGAGGACCTCACCACCAGTGAGTATGCAAAACCGAAACGCTAAATCTTCGCGAGGCAAACCGCAAGGGCACAACCGTTCCATGACTCCTTCTTTCCCCATCAACTCTCGACCTACTACTGGTCGGCGACTTTCTCTCCCCCAGGATTATGGTCGAACGACACCTCACAACCGTCAGGTCTCGCATAGCCGCACAGACTCGCGCAGCTCCAACCGAGGCATGGCTATGAGCCCTGTGCCCAACATGGGTTCCAATTCAGGGTTCACTGTCCAGCAGCCCCGAGTTTTGTCGTATTCGAGCAATGGAACGCAGCAAACTGGCCCAGCTATCTCTCAATCGAGACATAACCGTCGAGTATCAGCACCAGCACAACCGCGCCCAGGACCTGGTATGCCACGTTCGAGAAGCAGCACTACATTGATACAGCTACAGCAGCAGCTCCAACAACAACAACAACTTCGTCCCCAGTCGTCCCTTCAGGCGTGGTCGCCTATGGACATGTACACTCTCAATCAGCAACTGCAGCAAAATTACATGATGCAGAACCAAGCGCTGGTATACGGGGCATCAAACATGGTCCAACAGTATCCTAACATCTACGTGACTGGCCCTTTGCTCAACCAACATAGCCATGGTAGGCAAGGCTCCCAGGGTGGTGGGATGTCTTCTCAAGACCCTCCTTTCCGGGTTCTTCACAGCTATAACTCGCCAGCATATCGCCACGCTCCTATCTGGAGCCAATAGCCAGGAGCCTTGACATTATCAGGCTCGCATTCTGTTTCTTTGCTTTTACTGAGATACCATATATGATGGAAGGGATTTATTATTTCTTTGATTCTTTGCCTGGCGTTTTCGGGTACAAACAGCTTTTTCCTAAGGACAAGGAATTTAGCCCACAGCGTCCACACGCATCCATTACACACATTGTCTTTCATTTCAAGAGATTGCATGTGTACTTTACGATTGAGGGAAAGTATTACCAGGCTTGGGCCGCTTCACTTGTGTGGTGTCGCATATTGTGTTATCTTAGTGGTTCGTTACTGAAAAGCATGGTCTTTCGGGCAATATTTGCTTTCAAGCTGTTGGGTTTCCTTTTCTCGAGTGCATCATACTGAAGAGTGTCGATCAGGAGTGCCGTTCTGGTAATACAATATTATCTAATGAGTAACTTTGCCAACACTGAGCTACTTCGTGACATCGTTGGTTAACTGTATTGTGTCTTCAAATGCAGCTAGCTTTTGTTTATTAAGTAGGATTTGTGGATGAAGTCAACTTTTGTACATATACACATCCACGTAAATAAGCTATGACTGCCGGGGATTGAATAAATGGATCAGTCAACTGAGATGATCTGTTCGATTAAGCGTTAGGTACCCCGTGATCGAACACAGCCTCACGGAGATCGACAAAGGGTCTAGCTGAAGTGATGTGACATGAGAGAAAGACACATTACCACCAACCCTCGAAACATCGTTGACCAATAAAGAGATGAAACGAGACCATAATCATGAGAGACGATTCAACTGCATGGGATTCTCATATACATTATGCAAGCTTATGAGGATTTAGTGATTGATCCTGATCCTGAATGATCACTTTCAAAATCCAGAACAAGTCACGCACCCACTTTAAACCCTTGAGGTCGGGCGCAATGTCACATTGGATAGCTTGGAATAAGCTTGAACCTCTGACAGCTATCGTTTTAACATAGTACATGGGAAGAACAGGTGCAGTTTATGCCATGGGTGATAGCCTTGATTTGATGTTGCAAGCTGTGGACTCCCCCAGCTATAAGATCTGCTTGAGAGATATAACAATGACGACGATGAAGTGGATGAGACAACCAAATTGAGTTGAGCCCTGTGGTTGACCAAGACGGAGAGTTTTGTTTTTTTTGTCTTGCTCAGGGGATCAATTGGGATTGGACCAGGCTTGGGATCCATGAGATGCTATTTTTGTTCTTCATCTAGGGAATTTCTCCATCGGACCACACCAACCTCCCGTCTAACCTAGACGGTCAGGCGGTCCGAAAAATAACCAGGACGCAGAAGTCTACTGACAAAATAACTTAGACTTGCTTAGGGACTAAGCTTAGGGGAAACTGTCCTAACCTTTATGATACCCTTAGCTAAGTCTCGCTTTTTCTTGGACCCACCTGACGGTCCCCAGACGCTGTCTACTTTTGGTCAAGGCAGAGTGGATTGGGCATGGGTCCTTGAACTTGATTACGCTACGATTTGGACAGGGTGGTTTCGGCAGACAAGGGAGAAGATGGGTAACTGACGTCGTAGCAACGGACCCTGAATAGAAAGGAGAGTCGGAGAGAGAGGCAGCCGCTCAGCAGGCATGATGAGAAACCGCCAAGTCTTTTGTTATGCATAGGAAAAGGAAGAAAGAAAGAAAATTATGTCAAAACTGTTGATCGCCCACTATTGACGCTGATGACGACGACTCACCCTGATCGTAACATGGGTGGGTGATCCACTGACGACGTTGACATACGTACCTAGGTACCTAGGCTTGTTAATCATCTGAGGATTTCTCTACCTGCTAGTTAATACCTTACCTATGTTAAGTACAGAATATGATGTCAGGTACCTAACATCGAATGTCATACAGAGTCGGAGTATCAAAGATTTGGCACGTGAGAAGAGTTCGGGAGCAGAGCAAAGCAATCAACAAACAGCCGAAATAACAATCCGTCCCTGACAGCAGTCATGCACTTTATGTAAAGCAAAGACTTAGCTTTTGATGCATACCCGTGGAGACGGCCGTGCAGTATCCGTACCAGAAACAATAGATCTTCAATAAGTTCACGTTGAGCAACGTTATCGAATCGGTTAATGATCACTACCGTAAGGCGAAACAGGCGGGCTTTCTCAACCTCCACTCCATCCAGGCTGATGAATTCAGTACCTACTACCTTAGGTAGGTACCTACCTACAGGTACTTACACAATCGAGCGGGGCAACCTTAAAATACTGTCAGTACTGCACTTAGACATGACTTAACCTAACCCAGCGTTTCCAGCTTGGTCGATAGTGTGGTCTCGACGCGGTGTGACCGCCACAAACGGGCTGTTTCGGCTAGAGACTTAGTTCCATAGGTGCCTAGGTACCTGTAGGTATGGAGGTTCAGTCGGTTTAGGCGGCTCTGTGCTTTTTTCCCGGGAAATCGTCAACAGGGTTGAATAGAGACTTCAGGCACAAAGACAATATTAGTAACGTAGCGATGAGGGCGGATAGTCTACGGATATCTCCTCTATACTACCTGGCCTACCTACTTACCTAGGTAGTAATTTACCTGTATCCATGGATAGCACAGCCTCCATCCATCAAAAGCCCCAGGTCACAGTACCACCCGACCCAGACCCATGCCTGGGTAAGTACCTAATGCTGTGTCTGCCAAATACGAGGCCCCCGGCCAGTAATCCAATCCCCGACCCACCCCATTCCTTCCATTCCTTATCTTCCTTTGTTTGTCCACCTCCACTTGATCCAGCCCTTGTCTCTTTATAAGTCTCTCGCTTTTCTCACTTACCCTCATCACACGACTCTTGCATTTCTTCGTGACTCTTATAGTTGACTTGCATCCAACCATCTCTCGCTCATCCTCTTACTCTCGCTTTTTGTTCTGTCTCTGTTATTTGCTTGTTTTACTTATCCATCTCTTTCTGTCGTTTAGATTAGGATCATAACCCACTTCGACACTTTTGGTCGATCTCACTCTCGCTCTCACAACTCATTTGACGGCCAACAACTCATACTGTCAAGTAATCATAGATAATAATCGGCGCTGTCCTCTTAATCTCGAGCACACGGTTCACCTATCAAACACCGACTTGTTTCGATTTTGATCACGGACAGTCAATCTCTTCACTGGGCTGCAAATCCGCTTTGCGTCAGTAGGCTCAAGCGCCATTACGCGTTTCTATTTACCACTCTTGAGCCGGGACGACAATCTTCTCTCGACGTCTCGACAGATTCTTCTCGTCTAATCGCCCTTATCCTCATTCCTTCCGGCACCCTCCTCAGTCACAATCACCATGTACGCTACACGGCTTTTCAAGCTGCTACTGGTAGCTCTCGCTATTGTCTGCGTCGCTCAGGCATCATGGATCGACCTTAACAGAATCCACCTGAAGGAGCGTCGCATTATGCGAAGAGCAAGCCCGAGCCAGAAATCCGAGGACGCTCAACCAAGTGCTACCGCACCAGTTGACGAGCCCTCCGCTTCCCAAGCAGAACCAGATGATACAGCGGCTCCTACTGACGCAGCGGATTCCAAGTCTGACCAACCTGCCGATACCGCCGCCGACAAGCCCACCAAGGCTACAGATGAGCCTTCAAAGCCATCCGATACAGCTGCTGAACCTACTGCCGACGAACCCGCGAAGACTACAGCTGCGGATCCTTCTCCTACCAATGCTGATCCTACTACCAATGCCGCCGAGAAATCCACTGCTGCTGATAGCAAGCCCACCGAGACCGCTGCTCCTTCTCCCACCAAATCCACCGACGATACTGAATCTACTGATGCTGCTGCCTCTCCCACTGATGATAACACTGCTGTTGATTCGACCAATGCAGCTTCTTCGCCAACCACCACCGCCGCCGCCGATAACAACAGCAGCAGCAGCAAGAACCAGAACGATGACACTAGCAGCACCGCCGCCGACAACGATGGAGAGGCTACTACTGCAACTGAGAAAGACGCCCGAACTACCGCTAAGCCTGTGACCTCTACCCACATCGCCGTCGTCACAAGGACCAACAGCGATGGTGATCTTGAGACCATGACCACTACGAGTGTGTCTACCTCAACACCTGGACTCAGCGATGGCGATGATGACGGCAGCTCCTCCGGCATGTCTACCAAGACTCGCAACACTGTTATTGGCGTTGTTGTCGGTATCGGCGGTGCCATTGTTGTCGGTGCTCTCGGCCTTGTTGCCTGGAGGATTTGGGGACGTAAGAAGCACAACGACGAGGCCGATGGTCTCATGGACTTTGACGAATCCAACAGCCGTCCTAACAGCAACGGTCCTTATCATAGCGTTGAGAAGACCGAATACGGCAGTGTTGGTAGCGCCGGCCCTCAGCGCAGCCCATTCGCCTCCACGCTGGACACTTATCATCAGCCAACACATGTAAACGCTTCATCCAACTTCTAGTCATGAAAAGATGGACTGTTTATCCTTTGTTTTTCTTTAGCATGTCTGGTAAAAAAAAGCATTTTTCTCACTATTATCACACTCTATTCATTTGGATGGAAGTCATCAGGGTTATCGCGGGCGGCGTTTTCGGATACGAATCATTTGGGAGGTACATATAGAAAGTGTTGTACGAATTTGATAACGAAAGTTACGGCTGCAATTGACTGAAGCAGCATCACATACTCTCCGTTGCCAGACGTGGCGTGGTTTACAAGTCGACAGTTTCGAGCTTTTGGGGAGCAATTATCATTGCATATCTTGCTTTCTTCCCCTTACTGCATGCACAGACCTGGTCGGCATCAGAACGGATTCCTTGCCCGTTACGTCTCTGTATTTCGAAAGTCAATAATAACATCATCTCAAGATATGTTTCCATATTCTATTCTGTTGTGCTATGCCTGTTCGTTTATGGAGTGTTAAATTATCGGGACGCGCGAAACCACGGTTACTTGTTCAACAATGCTTCAGTCTTGTGTAAATCGAAATGCCCTGACTCGAAACTTTCTCTCTTGAATACTTGAACTTTAGCTACAATTCTGTGATACACATTGTTCATCCCATAGCCTCATCTCACCCGGCCTGGTTTTGGTACAGAATACCTACCCTATAGAACCAACACAGGTAAATAAGTACGTTCTTGTGGCATACACTTTTAGCTCCAAAGTACCGATACGAGACATGCTCACAATATCTTGAGAACACACACTAACTAACCTTGCTATTGAAAGTCACTTGCCACACGTTATTGAACGTTGTACAACCCGACTTTGTGTGAGTCGTTTGAACAACACAACTGCTGAGGAGGCTCCAGTACTTACATGTGGTCTCGCTCTGCACCATCAGTTACGAGTCTAACCAGGGTAACTCTGATCTTTATATTTATCGCACTAGGTCATTTGGTATGAGAAACATATGCAGCCTTGGGGTTGTGGCCAGGACTTTCCTTGTAGCGATCAAGGCTATCAGCTGCCTAGATGTTGTGCTGCTGTGACCCGAGGCGTATTATGGAGAAATGATGGGTCTTTTGTACGGAGTAGGTATTCAGCGACGAGGCGAACACTCGTAGTAAGTAACGAAGCGACCAGCTGAGGTAGAACTCTTACCACAACCGTATTCTCGGATAATTAGACATAAATATTGATGTCTATATCGCCCGGTCTTTGAGTTGAAATCAGAACCCCTTCTATACAGGAGTTAAAACTCCTAGAAAGGGAAAGCTGCGTGCCTGAGCTAACATTCCAGACACTGCAACAAGTGGAGGTGGAGGTGGAGGAGGCCCGAGTTAGCTCAAGGTACGGGCGGGTGCGGCCCCGACGTTTTTAAGGGTCCTGCAGTAAAGTAAACGAGGCGTAAAGGCAAAAAAGAAAAGGGGTGAGGGAGGAGTTGAAACCTTGGTTGGGGCCGTTAAGATAAAACGAGAAAGTAAGTGACTGAACAATCGCAGAATATGTACTATCAAGTCATGCATTCCGATGTATGGTTTGATGATAGTTTAGTAGGTAGTAGTAGTTAGCAAGTGTTTTGGGATGATGACATTGGATTGAATCCATGCTGAGTTGTTCATTCTGCAATCGACCTAAAACTCCGGGGAAATGTTCGAAGAAGCAAGCCCACGTTGCTCATTGGCCTACTTCAGCAAGGGTCGGGTGCTCCCTCGAATCATGACAAAAATGGAACAACAAACAAACCCCTGGTGTAGGCAACGATTATGGCACTGAAAGAGGTGAGTAAACTTGAGGACATTCATCCGTTGCACCATAGGTACCTATACTAAGTACTGCAAGTCATCATAAAACCGTTGCTTCAGGCTTCAGGCTGGAGGCCAAGTAGAAAGCCTGGGCAATCAGGCCGAAATGTTTTATTTTGATGCCAGCGAAGCAATCAGCACTGGTCACTGACTGGTGGTTCATCGCATCCATCCAATGCTGGTGTGCGGGTCAAGATCAAAATGGTCTAGAAACGTGAAATTGATAGCGAGTACACCCAGTACCAATAGATGGTGAAGCTGATTGAATGTATCCCCTATCGCTCGTCTTGTTTATTGCTTCGAAATTCTTCCAAGATGCTAGCGGTCCTTGCCGAAATTACGTCGTGGCTAATGCGGGTACTCGTAGAGTGCGGGTCTCATTACCTACAGCATGAACGAGGCACTCCTTTGAAGATGTCTTTCTCCAAGCGAAGGGACTGGTCCAATACTGGGATAATGAGTAAGGTGAAGTATTAGCAAGTTCCAGTGGCCAACTGTTCATTGTACCTGCCCATGGAAAGGAAGAATTGGTGCAAATCTGGGTAGGTATGTATTCAGGTAGGTTGGTAAGGTTAGGTACCTACCTAACAAGAAAGAAAAAAAGTTGTGACAACTCACACACCCAGAACTGGAAATGGCTGCCGACTGGACCGAATTACACAAGCGCATCTCCCAAGTCAGCAGTCCATTGCTATTAGCACTGACACTGAGCTAATTCGAGGCAGGTGCACCCAGGTACGGCAGGAGCAGCTAGGTAGGTAGGTAGGTACCTAGGTAGGTACACATGGTATCCGTACATTTTAACATGAAGCATCGAGTCCATCTCTTGACCACTCATTGTTGAATGAAGCTCTCATCTAATCTCATCCTATCTTACCTATCCCATCCCATCCCTCCTTCTCGAATGAGACCGTTGCCTTCATTTTGTTCTTCTCTTCACTCCGCAACTTGACCTCCTCCTTCATCACTTTCTTCATTACGGATATTGTCACCCTTTATACCGTTATCGTCGGCTGTTTGACTCCCAACGGATAATAATTCAACCCCTCAGATGAGTCCGGTCGCATTGTCTCTGTTCCCTTGTCTTCTTCTGGCCACTCTTTTCCTTTCTTGAGGCCGTTTCCTTAGGTTCTCGATAGACGCTTTTTTTCTGGTATTCCAGGCGCCCCCCCCTGGTGGTCCGTTTCCACACCCCGGAAATTTCCCACTTGCGCTGCGCTCACAGCACAGGCAAACCGTCATTCCGATCGCCCCTTTATTAATAAAGTCGAACAAGGCGTCGCGTTCTTAGATTATTCCTCGATCGTTAGATATATCGGCCACGATTCCGGTTTCGCAAAACTGTGTCCCTCCCTCAGGCCTTCGAGATCGGCTTTTATACTAAGCGACCGACCTTGAGAGAAAAGGACCGGCTCTATTCGAGACTCAGCTGCAGACGTTTTTTTGGTCTGCACTGATCTCCCTGGGTGAGTACACTGACCTGAACCACTTTTCCCTCCTTTCAGTCTTGGACATGTGTGAGCTCGCAGAGCACACATTCGTCTCCTGACGCCACTGCATAACTGACGGCCGCTGACTGGGAGCCACTCAATAAACAGGCTACTGTAAAGACGTCTTCTACAACGTCAACAGCTGCTCCTCCTGGTGCATCCGCACAGGACGGTCACGGAGCTTCACCCTCTCGATCCCGCCCTGCCTCACCGGCCTCTCCAGCTCTATCGAACACTTCAACCGTTGACGGCGAAGAGGAAATCGAGTCTTCCCCCGTCCTTGTTACTCTTCAAGCTCCCCGACTCCCAGAAAGAGCTCTACAATTTTTGAGAACACCACCTCCCGAGACCACTCAATTCGGCACTGCTAGCTGGGGTTCCCCTTATCCCCAGTCGGACAGCAATCTCCGCCGTCGAAGTCTGAGCAGCGAAGGCTCAGACGAATCTCCGATTCACCACTTGGACATCGAGACCCCTTTTCTCCGTCCGATTCCTGATCTACTACGATCGCAGTCAGACCCACAGGGCTCTTCGCTGAGCGCCGCTGCCGCCGTACTTGCAAATCGTGCTCGCCGACCGACTCGGGGACTTACTGAAGATTGGATCCGTACTCATACCACCGACGACCCCAACGACGAGAGTCGACATTGGTTCAGTGACGGAAGTGGAAGTGAGCACTCTTCGTTGAGCGGCTCCGAACCTGCTTGGCTGGAAGAGGGCGAGATTCGCACTCCGCGAGCCACTCGGAGAACAAGAAACGTGTCTCGAGAAGGATCTGGGCACCATCCACGGGCCAGATCTAGCATCGAGACTCTCAGACCAGGGGATTCCCTAAGTCCCAAGACGGGGCAAAACAACAGTATGGCGACCTCCGAAGCCGCACCAGTAACGCAGGATGCGGCGAGCGACAGGTCTCAGGCCGCCTCCACTCCGGAAGTACCTGTCGCAGAAACTACAGAAAAGCGTCTCCCTAGCCGTCCTGCTAACGGGGAGCCTGCGCTGCCCGCAACACCGAAGAAGGGCACTCAAAAGCCTCTCCCCAAGGAGCCTGCACCGACACCTCGTCTGAAAAAGAAGGTGCCATGGAGAGGCAAGAACATCATGGTCCTTATCCCACGGGACACTGAGCGAGGACAACCTGGCAATGCGCCCATGCCTCTGCGCCAGGATGAGATAGAACGTATGTTTGCGTCTTGGGAAGAGCTCGGATATGATATTTCAGGATTCGATTTGGAAGTTGAGGGCTACCAAGTAGAAGGCACAGCCGATTCTCAAACCCGAGACACCTGGCCAGACTTCGACGAAGTCGTCAGGGAGAGGGAACAACGTAGCTTCAAGGTCACACTTCCCGACTTGGATGGCTGGAAAAAATACGAGGCAGATCTTCAAGAGGCCAAACTGCGGGCGCTTGGCGTGTCTTTCGGCGATGATGAACCAGTACTCTCGCCTGCTGCCACAGATCTGAGCCGCCAACCCTCCGCTCAATACCCTCCGCTCCCATTCTCCCCCCCTCTGCCAACATCCTCAGCCTCCAGCAACCATGGCATACCTGGATTCCAACCTGGTCACTTTACACGACCTTCCACAAATAGTCCTGGTCTATCACATGGTGCCTCGCCACTCTCGTTCGCAGGCATGCCCAGCAAGTTCAACCCCAGACAATCTATCTCATTTCCTGCCAATAGTTCGCCTTTTGGTTTCCAGCAACAAACTCCACAAGGTTGGCCTGGCCTTAACCGCCACGATTCACCTTCTCTTATGGGCATGATGTCTCCGCACTCACCTTTTGGAGGACCCGAGAGTCCTGGCATGAATATCCACCAGCGTCACCAGTCTCTGCAGTATCCCATGATGCCTCATCAGCAATTCTCGTACTTGCAGCCTGCCCGCAACTCTCCTCGCCTGCAAGAGGTCCGCGAGGATGAGGAGGAGGCTCCGAGCAAGAGTCCCTCGATGACACCGGAACCGTCTCAACAACAGAATACCGACACCCTACAAGCCGAGATTGATGACGCTGAATACCATCTGGAAGAGCAACTTCGCAATGAATTAGAGCACGAGGACTACAACCCCCAGCCCCAGAACGAGCAACCTGCATCCTTCCCAGACCCGTTTGAGTCTGCTCATGGTCATCAAGCTTCTAAACAATTTCCTGTCCAGGAACGATTTGCCAGCGAACAGTCCAAGCCCCTTGTGTTGCATCATCCTCGACCTCACAGTCGTGGGCATTCACTTTCTCAGGGTTACTTCCGGGATCATAATGAAAACAGTGTCACTGCTGATGAGAGCAACCTCACCAAGTTTAGCAGTCTTAATGAGATTCCAGAATCTCACAAGCCAGACGAGGCTTATGAGATTGAGACCAATCCTAGCAATCTTGGTACCCCTGTTCAAGAGATCGACTTCCCTGGGTTCGGCCATCAGAAGAACTTCTCGACGGCCAGCAACCCCTGGAACGACGCTGGCTCCGCTGGCAGTGGTAATAAGGCGGACCGACGTTCTAGCCATGTTAGCAAACCCTCGCTCTCTAAGCTGAATGTGCAAGCGCCTGAGTTCAAGTTTAACCCTGCAAGCTCATTCACACCTGGCCAGTTCGACTTTGGTAGCAAGAGCAGCACTTTTCAGCCTGGTGCTAGTAGCTTTGAACCTGCTGTTAACACCTTTGAACCAACGGCCAGTACCTTCCAGCCAGGTGTTGGAAGCTTCCAACCCGGTGCTAGCAGCTTCCAACCTGGCGCGAGCACGTTCAGGCTGGGTGCTAGCAGCTTCCAGCCTACTGCCAGCACTTTCGAACCGAGCAGTTTCCAGGCTGCCAACCTTGAACCCGTTGGTTTCCAGCCCTCGGCATTCCAGGCCAATACCGACCTTTCCGGCACAAATATGTTTAGCTCTCCACCTGCGAAGCAGCCTTCACACGTTACACCGGCAAAGATTAACGTTAACGCGCCGTCGTTTTCACCAGGCGAAAGTGCTTTCAGCTTCTCCACGTCAGGTCCCAAGTTCAATGTCGCTGCACCCACGTTTACACCCCATTCTGACTCTTTCACGAGCCCGGCCAGCCAGGGCAAACATGGCAGCATTTTCGGAAGCATCGATCTCAGCTCCAACGACATGCAATCGAACAAGAAGTCGAAGGCAGTGCCGATCGTTAGACCGTCTAGTCGATCGTCTGCTAATTCAGAAGAGCCCGAGGAGCATCTCGATGTGGATGGCCGGCCACTTGCTGATGAGAACAGATTCAAGCGAGCACGCAGTTCTGCACCTGGTGGTGACGATGTGCCATTATTTGCAGAGCAGCCCAGTGGACAAGATGTTTCGCCTCAAGAGACCCAACAGAACACACAAGACGAGCATGCTCTGCCTGCGGATACTTCTATGTCTTCTATTGTCACCTCCGATCAGGTTGATACTAAGACGACCACCGCTGCCCCATCCGCTGCGCCTTCTGTCACATCGACTGCAGAGAACAACAACTGGAAGCCTTACGAGTTTGAGTCTAACCAGGATATCCAGAACTTCAACGAAGCCCGTCCCTTTGGCGAAGAAAGCTTCGCACATGGTCACAGGAAGACACTATCCGCTAATGTCGAGCCTCTCAAGCCTGGTGCGAGTTCCTACGGAGAGACCACACAGACCGAACAAGAAGACGAGGTGTCTGACCTTTCTCCTGTGGCTAGCCCTGTACCTGCTCGTGCTACTTCTGGTCTTGGTGCTTCTCGTTTCAACACTGATCAGCATCCCCCAAGGACAGTCTCCAAGGGACTTGGCGCTTCCCGTTTCGCTGATCCCGTCAAGCCAGCTAAGGGTCTGGCTGCTTCCAGATTTGCCAAGAGCCCGACGCCTGAGGAGAAGCCTCTTCCCCCTGTACCCGTCGAGGATGATGTCGTTGAATCTGTCGAAGAGGATGCGCCTGAACTTTCAGCTACCGCGCTACCCGCCACTGGCCGTGGCAGCAATGAGCCGACGTTCGAGGAGATCGATGCCGTGATGGATCAGTTCCTTGATGACCCTACAATGGGTGTCAACAAAACACGCGAATCTTCACAGTGGCCGCAGAGCAGCCCTGTTCTTAACTTGTCGGCCGTTGCAAATTCTTCACCCTATAAATTAGAGCCTGCAATTGACCGGTACATCCGTGACGAGGCTAGTTCGACACCTAGGGAGTATCACGTTCTTCCCCAGAACTCTGCCCAGCCTATGCCTAGTACAGAGTTTGAGGATCCCTTCCTCGACCCCCCTGTGCTCAATGATGGCCAAGCTAATGATGGTGAGAGCCTGCCAGCTAGTGACTGGGAGGGTGCCTTCACTGAAGATGAACATGACAAATTGGAGAACCGAGCGCAGTTCTTCGATGGTCGTGTTAACGAGGTAGTTGGCAACCTGTTGGCTTCTCGTCTTGAACCACTGGAAAAGTCGCTGTTTTCTATTCAACAAGTCTTGGCCACTCGAGCTCGTGGTACTCCTTCCTCCCGCCGCGATATGCGCAGTATCTCTGCCGAACTGCAACAGAGTGATGCCGATGATGAGGACGAGGAACCCATTTTCCGCCGCTCAATGAGTCCTCGAAGAGATCGACGCCTTGACCAAATCCGAATCGCGGTTATGGAGGGTCTTCAGGCTCAACAACGCACCCAAATTGAAACCTCAACCCCAGCCCCTGTTCCGGCAACCTCAGAAAACTCTCCTGCGGCTATTGTGGAGGTCATTGAGGCTCTCAAGCAACAGCTGACCAACAACGTTGGCCGCGATGGTGATCTGAAAAAGATGATCCAGGAAGCCGTCCAGGCTAGCGTACCCACCGTCAAATCTGAACAAGAAGAAAACTCGAAGGTCACTGAGCTTCAGAGTAAGATTACCGACCTTGAACAGCGTTTGTATTTTGAGCAGACCAAGGTCGAGAACGAGGTCTCTGAGAGACGGGCTGCCGAGGATATGGCGGCCGAGCTTGTGCGCAAACTTCAAACCGCCGAAACACGTATTGAGATCGAAATCATCAACCGTAGCGTTTTTGACCAGCGTGTGGCCGACCTTGAAGAAAGACTTCGGGGGGCTGAAGAACTGAGCGAGGAATCAATTCTTGCTCGTCGTGCTGCTGAAGATAAGCTGACTGAGTCTCGTGTTCACCAAGAGACCGCTGCTGAAGAGGTAGTTCGTCTCCGCGAACTGGTTGAGCAGAGGGATCATAAGTTACGTTCCCTGGAGCAAGCGAACAGCAAGACTGCTATGCGTATCGCTCTTTTGGAAGCTGCTCAGAACAACGCTACCCAGGCCCAACACGAGGCTATTGCCAAGTGTAAGGGTATGGAAGTCGAGCTCAAGGACGTTCGTCAAGACAACCACCACTGGCGTGCCGAGGCTGAGCGGTACGACGAGTCTGCCCGACAAAAGGGCGCTGAGTTAAACCGTGCATTGGAAGACAACCAGCACATGCAGAAGTCTCTGACCACCCTCACCACCCAGCTTGAGGAGAATGAACGTATCCGCGAATCTTGGCGTAGCAAGTTTGTCTCTCTTCAAGAAGACATGGGCAGGGCTGCTCGTGAAATCGCCGAAGACAATGCTCGTCGCATCAAGAAAGACCAGGCTATGCTTGCTAGACAGGAAGTATTGGACGCTCGTCTCCAGGCCGAGGCTAAGACCCGCGAGCGTTTGGAAATTGAGATGGATCGTCTGCAATCGAATGAACGATCTGGCATGCGTGCCAACAACGAATGTGCTCGCCTGGAAGGCATCATTGGCGAGTTGAAGACCGAAAACCACAAGCTCGAGCAGAAAGCTATGCGGTACCAGCGCGAGTTCGAGGAGGCACGCGAATCTGGCCTCAGCGAAGTTAAGAGAACTAGAATGGCTTTGCAGACTGAGATCGACACCGCCAACAACCAGGTCAACTACATCCGAGAGGAACTTGAAGAGCAGAATTCCAAACTTCGAGCTGAACTGGATAGTGTCAGACTTGAAGTCGACACCGCTAAAGCGCAGAATGAGATGCTTCTGGAGGAGGCTGAGAACAGTAAAACAGTCGAGCTCGACGAACTCACTCGCAAGCATCAGAACGAGATGGAGGATCTTCAAACTCGATATGAGCGACGAGTTCACAACGCTCAAGAGGATGCTCACAAGGCTGAGCAACACCTTCTTGAACGTCTCAGTCTGTCAGCTTCGAAGACCGAGCATCTTCAAGATCGCATTCTCCATCTCGAGGACAAACTCGAAATCGCGAAACAAGCTGCTGCCGCCGCCGCACAAGCCGCCAAGTCTGCAGGGGCCGACATCCATGTTCCTGTCGCTCAGCCGAGGAGGGCCACTCGAGACCTTGACCCACCCGAGAGAATCTCTCCCCAGGCTCTTCGTGAATCCATCATGGTACTCCAGGAACAACTCCAGGCTCGCGAGCAGCGGATTGAGGAACTGGAACAAACTCTATCCAAGACTGATCCCGAAGCCAACACCAAGATCACCAAACGTGATGATGAAATCACCTGGCTGCGCGAGCTCTTGGCTGTCAGGCACGAGAACCTACAAGATATCATCGCGGCTCTTCAAAGCGACTCTTTTGATCGCGACGCAGTGAAGGATGCCGCGATCAGACTCAAGGCAAACCTGCAGATGGAAGAACAGGAGCGAGAGAGGGCAATGAATGGTGGCTCCGCCATCAACTTACCCAATATTGCTCAGACAATCCAGAATGCGTCGCCTCGCGTGGCACAAACCATTGGTCCCCTGGCAGCTGCTTGGGGCAACTGGCGAAAGGGCAACCGCGCCCAACCCTCACTAAGCAGCCTCTCTGGCGTCCTCAGTTCTCCGGCCCCTGGACGGAAAGCTACCCCCTCGCGTAGCAACTCAACCTCCCATAACAAACCTATGGGAGGTCTCATGACACCTCCCGCTTCCACTGTCCGTCAGAAATCGCCAGTGGATAATAAGCCCCAACCCACTGCCTTTGCAAGTACTGGACGTCGCTTCCCATCGCAAAGCCACGCTCCTGGACGAGCACGAGGAGCTTCCAATACTTCGCATAGAGCGGAGCAAACCATCGTTACACCACCGCCTGTTGAATCAGAGGATGAGCCCATGACTCCTCCAATGATGCGAACGAGTGGCTACGACTCAGATGCACAACCCGGAGATTTCGACGATAATGATTTCTTCGAAGACTAAGCGGAATCACGAGCTTGAGGGGCCGTGACTGGGATCTACACTGTCATGGTTGTCTATAATCTACTATTTCCTTTGTTAAAACATTGAAAAACGGCTGATGCATAAATATTTGCGCTGCACATTATTATACTAGTTTCATCGAGACTGCGAACCTAGAAAGATACCCCTTTTGGATTCATGTTTATGCCACAGATTGGGATTTGTTCATCTTTTGATTTACCCCGTCTTTTTTGCACTCTGTTCTTCTGCTCCATTCTGAGGCCTGTGTGCGTGTCTTGGAGGATGTTACTTGATGAAAGAATACTCTGAACACTTGACAAAAAGAGAAAA
>NW_022158077.1:0-118856 GCF_003316985.1 Fusarium coffeatum
GCTTATCTATGGGAGAGCGGACAGGATCCCGAGTTCTCTGGTAGGTATGGTCGTATGTGAGAGATTGTAGATGTAATTTAGTATAGGAAGCTCTTCCATGACAAATCTTCAGCTCACTAGGACATCAGGGGTGATGTACAGATGAGAAGTGGCAGAAGTTGCGAACGATTAGAGTAGATTATATCCCTAAGTACCGCAGGGGAGATTTTATTAAGTCTAACAATAGCAGACATTGTTCAACTAGCCGACGGCTTCCTCAACATAGTCACCTTCCGGAAATCCATGTGCCTTTCTTCATACCTCAGACTTGCTTTTATCGGGTGGTCAAGGAGTCCGTATAGAAAACATACAGGATAGGATGCGGCTCAAATTAAAATACAATTACTCACCTCATTAGTCAGGAACAGCTCTTACGTGTCAGAATTCACGGAATAGCCTCGCTGGTTGCCTTCAGCTGGGCACGAGACTCAGCCACCAATGCCCTGACATTTAAGAGCTATGTGACTCAATTATTGGTGTGGTTCGTATCTGGTGACGATATCGACGCCCGAAGGTTCAATCATAATAAAGCAGCTGGAAATTTTACTTAGCCTCGCTGGGCAAATCGTGAATGAGCGGGCAATGGATGCCAGGCAGCACGATATTCGACAGCCTTGCTTTATGAGGAAGGAGTATTTATAAACCTGCCCTCACCCAGACCTGCCTTGTTAAATCACTTGCATTCCGTTCTTTCCTTTCATCTGTTTCGAGCAACAACAACAAGATCAGTACCAAGTCCTCCCCCCAACTACCTATTCATCCATCATGGTGCGCAAAGCAGCCGCTTGCCAACCATCTCAAGACAAAGACACAATGACTAACCCATATCTCAAACAGGCATCCGTTCGTCGTCCTGAGATAAATCGCTATGAGACCACAACGGTATACACCCATCCAGAAGCCAAAGTCGATATCGTCCTCATTCACGGCCTCAATGGGGAACCAAAGTCGACATGGACCGCAAACAACGTCTTCTGGCCGCTAGATCTCTTGCCAGCGGCCCTCAAAGACTCGCACGCCAACATTATGGTGTACGGATATAATGCAGATGTCTCTTCCAATTGCAACGATCGGACGCCAAGCAACAACTTCATATATCAGCACGCACAATCTCTCGTCACGAACCTCACATTCCATCGAAGAAGCGAAGGGACTTTCAAGAACCCTATTATCTGGGTTTGTCACTCCCTAGGAGGTATCATCGTCAAGCAAGCTCTGCTCTACTCCTCCGATACCCATGAACCTCACCTCCAAGACCTCCGATCCATATTCGTTTCAACCTTTGGGCTCATCTTCTTGGGCACACCGCACATGGGATCGGATGCGGCATCTTGGGGTCTTGTGCTTCAAGCTATGGTTGACGCTGTGATCCCCAAAAGGATCATTTACTCAGAGCCTGTTCTTCTGAGGACGCTCAAGAAGGATAGCGAGACGCTTGCGAATATCAGCAATCACTTTTTGGATATTTATCGGCGTTTTGAGGTCCATATGGTCCATGAAAATCAGAAAACCGATATCAAGGGCATCAAGTACGTATAACCCCCCTTACCTAAGGTTCATCCGAATATCAGAAAGATTGGCCGCCGAGAGGCTAAGGGACGAAAATCTTATGCACTTTATGCCAGTTTAGATGGGCTTAGGCTACTTTATCTCGTCCCTTAGGCTCTCGGCGACTCACTTTCCTGATATCTCGTTGACTCCATGCACCCGTTATTTCGTTCCAGCAGACTAACAGTGCCACAGGGTTACCATTGTAGATGCGAATTCGGCCGGACCTCTATTGCCAGGAGTGACCTACTACGGCATCGAAGCAAATCACTCCAACATGTGTAAGTTCGAGAGCACAAGCTCCCCGGGATTTCGGAATATCGCCACTACTATACAACAATGGGTGGATAAAGCCCCTTATCTGATCCAGGGAAGGTGGCTTATTGAGGAGCAAGAGAGTCATAATCGTGCTGTCGCAAATGCCAGAGAGATCATGATCATGTCGCCATTGGCAGTATCACCTTATCCTTCGTACTCCCAAAAAGAAGATGATGAGAGTGGAAGCAGGGAGGTTCAGAGGATCATGGGGGGACGATCTTTGCCTTCGTACCACCGTATGCCGTCTCATCGACAACTGCTTTCTACTGGCGAGAGTTTCTCTACAGCTCTGCCAAATAGTTTCTTTGGGGGTACCCTTCATCCTCCATCGGCTGCTCACGGAGGCTATAGATCACAGCTAACATTACCCAATCCCGCTCCCAGACCAAGCACGGCAAGCCCACAGATGCCTGCCTTTCAACGAATCGGCTATTTGCCCCCGGTTGCAGCTGGTGCATCTGACAACGTCGCTTCTGGTCATTCAGCCTGGCAGTTGCAACAAGAACAAGAGAACTGCCAAGTGGCTTCTCAACCAGAGGTCCTCTCTCCCCCGAGACAAGATATTCCCGCTGAGAGTACAAACATGACGAGATCAGGGTCTGGAAGCTTCCAATTCAACGTGTACCCCTTCCAGACAAGACAATCACAGCTCGCACACCTTCAGACTTTGTGTCCTTCGGAGATCGAGTCGCCACCGCCCAAGAACAAGGATGATGGGACATGAGGATGGGGAGGATGAACACTCAGCTTTCGGCACAGAGCGCGAACATTCGGAGTTAAAGAAGTCAGGGCATTAGAGAAGGGCCGTGTATTAGTATTTCTTCATTTGCTTGCTCCCGTATAAAGAAAATCATGTGGAGGCTTATAGAATAGTTTTAGTCTTAGATTGGCGTTAAGACCAACAATTAATATTGCGTCGTCGCATTTGTCGAGTTATCTCTGTGACTTATTCGCGCAGTGACAAAGACTTGAACCTCAAAAGGTTTAAAGCCAACATAAAAGCCACCCAGGTAGGCAACAGAAGAAATGCCCTCTAAGGCTTAGACTACTAAAGTAAAGTAGCCTAATTACTGGTCTAAGCTAGCATAAAGTGACCAAATCATTTCGTCTCTTATGCCCCTAGGGGCCAATTCTTCTGACACCCTGAGGCCACCTAACATTCCAACATCGGGGATCCCTACTTGCGTGTTGCTCTGCCTGCATTTTCAACGTCACGCATGAGATGTTTTTCGGTCAGTATGCGACTATGTCTGAACTAGAATATTCGTTCACTAGGTAGTCATCAAAGAAGTTCATCGTGCGTGGGGACTTGGCAAATCATTATAAATTCTTCTGAGGCGCAGTAATAAACATTCAAACCTTAGTACTTCACAAAGATTACAAGAGGCACATGATATCCTCAGGGGGTGACTACAAATCAGGTATTGTACCTTCACATTCATCTTCATACTAGGCCTCCTTGCAAATGGGCCAAAACAGTTATGAACGTTTGTAACTTGGCCATGATAATCATCTAATTCATAAACAGCCAACCACCAGAATCAGACTCCCACTACCGCATAATACATTATTCAACCCAAGCCTTGTGCTTTATAGAGTCGCAGTCCTAGGAACACCGTTCTCATTGATCAACATCGGTGGGATCTCCACAGGGCTTCTTCCATTTCTGTAGCTCCATAGGCGACTCACGTCCTTTACCCTGATATTCTGGTCATCACTCGCCTCTTGAAGTTTCTTAGAGATACCGTGGACTTCAATAGCAGCGGCGGCATCGCCGGAACCGAATCCCTGTGTTCCAGCCCATGATATCTCGAATGCCTCTCTTGCACTTGCCGATGCGCTGCCTTCTTCACCTGCTTTGATGACTTCTTCCATGAACTCGTTGTCTTCGTCAGCACCGGTATACTCCCCAGTTTCTGCATCTTGCTTCAGCGGGAACATGGCGTTAAGGTAGTGCTGATTCATTTGATGTCCTCCGTGACGACCATCTGCTCGCGCAAATAGTCTCCCCTGGAAGCGCGGTAGTTCTCGCGATTCCATCTTGTTGGTGGCGAAGTGAAGGATACCCCAGATGGCGACAAAGTCTGTGCTGTTCGCGTAATGCTCGACATGCTTGATGCACCTATCTTTGGCCGCGGAAATAGATCGTGTCGACACGCCGGAAGATTCCTTTCTCACAGGGTTGCGGGTCTTGATGTTCACATCAACCTTAGTGTCTATGGGGCTACCGGAAGGGGAGTCGAAACTGGATTCTGTCAGAATTGTGCTCATCGCAGACAGAGGGTTGAGGCGAGACAGAGTCTGTGAAGATCTATGGCGGTGGGGGTTGTTGAAGTGATTGGCTGCGTTTCCAAAGGTGTAGACCTCCAGTTTGGCCATGAGATCCTGAGGTAGTTCCTGGAGTAGCCAGTCGAGAACGAGCCCACCCTCGATTCCTCCTTGGGAGTGTAGGATAAACACCACTTTAGATTTGCTTTCGTCGTACAGGATGTCTTTAAGGAGTCTAAAGCAAATCCTGACATCTCCGGTTGCATAGCCAAAGTTCCTCTGGATCAAGCATTCCACCACGTCGAATATTATGCCTGAAGTTTGGTTATGAATGCCTAGAATGGGTCGTCCAAAAGTCAATGCTAGTCGGTTCAAGTTTGACTGCATCCAATGTTGTCTGTAAAATATCAGCAATGGTGTTCTTTGAGGATATCATGTAACATACCCAACAGCAACGCCGTTCAAGAAAACCCACTGTTCGTGAGCGTGTTCAGGCAGCTCCTTGGCATACTTTTCTTCCGAAGTATAGGCTTCCTGCTTTCCGTTGAGCAGCTTGCAGAGCAACCAGTTCAAGGTCATGAAGCCAGCAATACCCGTTCCAGCCAACCATACTGGTAATATGATAGCGAATGGTAAAGCGAGAATGAATCCGAGTTGCAGAATAATCAGGACCAAGTGTACAACGATACAGAAAATGTTCTGAGATGAAGGGTACAGTTCATCAAAGCCTTTGGTAGCCACAGGATATATGGGCCATACGACCCAAGGTAGAGCCCATACGTATATGAAGAAGTAGTATATGTCTTTGGCGAGAAGCTTGAAAGGAGGGTCGGTGTGAGAGTAGTCGATGACAGAGTCCTCGCCTATTTGGGAGCGATAGTACTGAGTTGCGCCCATGCTTGGTGAGTATTCAGTCTGTTATCATTTGTAGTTCAAGTAGAGACGAGGGAATATGTTGGTGATGTAGGATTCAGGTCGTTATATTCGAGACTTGAGACAACTGACGTCTACTGTCGCGTGATGGAAGGAGAAAGCGATAGTTCCTTCAGATTCATGCGGCAAGGCTACCTTTTGTCGATTGTTCGATCTCACTTCTTAAAGAGTGCTCAGCCCTTTTTCAACCCATCTTGGATACCCGTTGGTAGGAATAATCCAGGCAACCCCATACCAATGCCAGGTCAGATGCCCCCCTGGAAGATGAAGAATGCGACGTCATCACACCAACTTCTGACCGGGATCATTGAGGCTTAGTGGGCTGGGCATAATATGCATAGCGATCAATGGTGACTTGAATGGAAGCCAAGACGGAGGAATATGCGAATTATCTTGGGCTGAGTGATAACGATTTATACACTTGCGATGATGATAAATTCTGTTGATTTCTGAAAGATCTCAGGTGACGGTAGAAACCGTAGGCAGTGGATGGGAGTGAAACTGTTTCAGCGCCTTAGCCGCTGATGTAACTAGATCTCCACTAACACGACCCCTGTATCATGGGACGGGAACAACCGTTCAGGTGCCGCAGGGTGTTCTAAGGTAGTAAGTCACACGGCATAAAACACCTCGAGAAGGAGCAATCCATATCAATTTATCTCCTAGAAGAAAGTTGTCTCTGTTTCATCCACAATCTGCACTTTGATAGATCCGTTCTTGGGGTCTGCCGACAGAGTCAAGCCTTCAAGTGCCTGCTCCAAAGGAAAGATATGGGTTACCAGTTTCTTTACATCAACAAGACCCCCTTCAATGCATGCGATACCCGCAGGCCACGTATCTTTGTATCGGTTGATAAATCGAAGCTGGATCTGTGGACTCTATTAGTGTCGTGTATATCTCTAAAAGGTCGAATCCATACCTCGGCCAGAGACAGGTGCATAAAAGGCAGGTTGTTCATAATAGATCGTCCAACACCAACAACCATAAGAACACCGCCACGACGAACCATGAAAGCAGCCGAACAGACACTGCTCTCAACACCTGTGCACTCGTATACAACCCTTGGCTGAACATACTCTGTTTCTCCAAACAGTTGTCTTACAGCCTTTGCGTTCTCCTCGTTACTCTTTGTAGTGTCGACTTGGTAGGTTTTCACTGTAGGGACCAGCTCTTTCGCAAATGCCAGTCGCTTAGGCTCCACGTCGGTGATAACAAGAGGGTGAGCACCTGAAGCCCGTGCGGATGCCAGAGCAAGAAGACCAATGGGTCCGGCACCGCAAATAACAGCGGGTGTTCCGATGGTGATGGAGGCAGAGTTGATGCCGTGGAGAACAACACTCAGAGGTTCCAGAAGAGCACCCTCAGCGAAGGAAACGTTGTCAGGAAGTCTTTTCAACGTCAGTTTGAGATGCCATGTACATTCTGGAAGGAAGCCTTCTCACTTGTGAATCCATTTGGCAGGATGGACCTTGTATCGCTGCAGAGTCCCAGCATATGGGTAGACACCCGAAAACTCAACATCTTCGCAAAGGTTGTATCTGCCATCTTTGCAGAGGAAACAATGACTACAAGGAACGCCCGGTTCGACGGCCACTCGATCGCCTGAAGGTCCACATTAGTACATGGCTTCCAAGATCCATTGTTAGTAGTTTACCCACCAGGCTTGAAGTTATCGACACCCTCGCCAACTCGAATCACTACACCAGCAGCTTCATGTCCAATGATACAATCGCCCTCGAAAACTAGAGTTCCAATACGTCCTGTCTTCCAAAAGTGAACATCCGACCTAGTCGATCATTAGAATCAATTAGGTCTCTCAACAGGCAAGACTGGTTCGTGACTTACCCACAGATGCCAGTGGCTTTGATATGAAGAAGCACTTCACCAGCCTGAGGTGCATATACTGGCGCATCGACTCTCTTCAAGTTGTGGTCGGCTGTTACTTGCAGAGACGGGTTTGGTAAGGGAGCTTGGATGATTTGAGCATTGTCAGGAGGACCGCTAGGTTTGATCTTGTGTTCTTGTGTGTGGTTTGAGTTATTTGTCAATGGTTGAGAGGCTGCAATGGAGCACATTGTGAACCGAGTATTAGATTCTTGGGGCTTTTGTAATTCACCATGAGGCGAATGCTAGAGATGAAAGACGAGGAATCAGTAAAAGGGAACCCTACCCTCACAAACACCGCCCATAACGATGCTGCCCTCGCATCAGCTGTTCTTGGGGGCATGTTGACGCTTAGCATTGCTTGTTCGAGAGTTGATGCCCTCACTTCCCCACACCATGCTTTAGTAGAACTGATGCTTAGAGTTGCCCTTTCTGGAAGGATAATTCAGAGTTGGCTCCAGCGACATGTCTTTAGACAGGATGGATTGTATTGTCATTCCAAGAGGAAGCAAGAAGTAACCAAACAGTATCGGTACCCTGTTTGCTGATGTGTCTGGGCTGTTCTGTTGCTCACTCATTCCCAAATCCAGCTTCAGATTTAAACTACCCCCACTGCAACCCCATATTCCCACCCCGCAAGAGTAGTCCAGCAGCATGGGGTTTAACCGCTTCGAATTTCCAGCTCGGGATATTTCCTGCAGCGAAATCAATATATCAGTCGTGGCCGCCACGAGAGACCGAGAACCTAATCCTTGGAGAGAACAGGAAACGAGTTGAACCAGCCATGGTAAGTGAGAGAACCGGAAGAATAGAGGAACAAGGTCGTGATGTGCTTGGAGAACAATCTCGACACAATTTGGTGGGCATCGATATCAGTTGCCTCTCAGCAAACAACAACCTCAGTCCCGGCGTCAATACCTCACGCTTCTCCCCAAATACCTGCTGCCCAAGGTTCTCGAGACTTGGTCTTTGGGTTCTCAACTCCTGATGCTTCGAAACGATCCTTGACGGTCTGCTCCTGGCCAGGAACACTATCGAAACCTCTCAGTCTGGGTCAGCGAAGGATTCTCTAACTGGACCGAGCAGATCGTCTGAATCTGGAATAGAACTCGATGTCATGTCTGAAATCATCTGAGTAACGGAATTTTTGTTGCTCGAATTTGAGGGGAAAAGGATAGTACCTGCCCAGTCAACTACTTTGGTAGGTAGGTCGTGCCTGCATTCGTAATCATCTTCAAATAATATATTAGACAGGTGCTACCATCAACGCCTGCCCCAGCCATACTTTTACCAACCCTTCTATGCGGGGTCCACAGCGGGGAGCATGTAGGTGAGTTCCTTCCTTTTCTCTTGCTTTTTTCCTTCTCCTTATTATGAAGATATCAAAATTGATCATCTATCATGATCAGCATTCGCATCGCAATAAAAACATGGCATTGGTGGGTTGACGAGAATTTCTAATGTCAAATGCCTATGGGCAGAATCCAACATTTCGGTAAGGAGCATCACCTCCTGACTTATCATATTAGAGAAACGTTACTTTTTTTCTTGAGGCTTTCATGACTCTGTCAAATTAGATGTGGATAGGGCAATATCGATGCCTATGTTTTCCAGTAGTCCGGTCGAGGATTAATATCGCGAGCCTATTATCACTCTTAGTGTGTATCAATATGAGCCGGATTCCTTGGTGTACTCTTGGCGTCTATCGATACTATCCTTGGATGATAGGAGAGTTAACTAGACGGTAACATGATTTCTGTAGGCTTTCGAAAACAACTACAAGCCCCAGCAAGTCTTTACTGAAGAGAAACAATTGCTTATTCGTTGTTTGTTGAGAAACGGAGGTTCGCCGATATTTTACCCACCCCCATTTCGAATGTCTCATGTACCTTGCAGCTGCAACAAACCAATAGTGAAACATGTCCACTCTGAGGGAGAACCAAGATGCAGATTATCGGAGCTAGTCCTCTGTTTTTGGAAGATATTGAAGAGGATTAGTTATGCGCTTTGAATTTCGCTTTTGCGTTTCAACTCGTCGGATCAACAGTCATGGCTTGATCTAGGTAAGCTAGAACATCAATGAAGGGTCTTTGACGGAACAAGTCCGTGGGCAACCGGGCTTCTTTAGTCTATCCGCATCTTTGTTTACAAGAGTTTGGAGCAACTAGATACTATGTATGTATACAATTTCAGTGTCTTGCTATGACAGACTCCCTCGGGGAAGAAGCCATCCGTGATCAATGGCATGAACATTGAATGCAACAAAGACGTCGGTCTGTCCACATGGCCTCACCAGGGGTCAACCGTCAGCCGTGTTCCATTGACGCTGATCTGGAACGTCGTTCCTGAAATCCCTGCCTTTCCCCCTTTCACTGATGATTTAGGCAATCCTACCGAAGCGGAAACAGTGCCCGCGGCATATGAAGATGCTCACGCGTAGTCACGTAGACAGGTCTTAGACAGGTACGGATAGAGCTAGGCGATACAGGGAATAGGAAAAAGGGGCTTCCCTGCGGCTTCAGGGTCCAGCGGTTCTTGCACTCGCCGCAACGTCCAGCCCGCTGGGACAGATAATTAGTCGAAAGCTCCAGAATAAGAAAAATACAAACTTCGAGAAGGAAAAGCGAAAGAGACTTGTGGAAAGTCTGTGTTGTTGGTTCGATCTGGTAGGGTTTCTAACTTTCCATGCCATGCAACTGGCTTCGCCCACTGACTCGGTAACTTCCAGGGCTGTTTCTTTTTGAGTTTTTCTTTGCTTCTGTCTTGATGATTTACATTAACTTGTCGCCCAACGAGGTATGGTTCCATGCATTTGGCCTTCTTCAAGCCTAGATCGGGCGGGCTTTGGCGCACATCATTATCATAGTGCTTTGACGGTCTTGGGTTGGCGTTTTCAATTTCTGGACTCTACAAGGATTCATTGAGCGTTTTGTCTTGCTGCAGTTTGCCAGAAACATTCTGCAGCATCTCGCACCACTGGTCACTTTGGGAGATTCAACTTCAGGTGGAAGTGGTGATGATATCCACCGACCTCAGTCAGGTACCTGGTAAAGGAACAGGCACTAGAAAGAGCCGAAGTAATGGAGTACGAGTACAACACAAACATGCGGGCACCTACTTGAACGGCGCTTCTTGGAGGAGAAGGAGAAGGAGGAGGATCTATGTATGATCTATCGTAAAGAGTGAAATCTAGTCTTGTTTCTCAAAAATACTGTCAGTGTAACTGTAACCCTGGACGGATACGTTCATGTGCATACCCATCCACTCAAACGTTTCAGCAACATTCTTGTTCTTGTTCTCTCATCTTTGGTACCATATTTCTCTTCTCAGTTCGTACTAGGTATTTCCTAGTGTCCCCAAATTCGATTGATGGATGGATGGTTGTTAATTAACCCCAGCGTCTTAGGTTCCCCCTGCATCAAAGATCCCTGTTGTCCCCTCCTTAGAGCCGGTCCACCATTAGGATTGGGAACTGGAAGGACATTTTGCAGCGAATAGGACCCTTGATATCGATGGGACCATGCTTGACAGGATGAATTGTTCTACGCAGGTACATCTGCGTTGTACTGTACTGTACGTATAGTAGCCCGTGCTGTACATGCCTCTGTCTGCTCTGTGCTGTGCTGTGCTGTTCTGGTGCTAGTGCTAGTGTTGGGTAGACTGAAATTCCTCCAGACGCCGTCGAGAAAACGAAATTCTTAGCATCAGCCAACTTTGTCACGTCACAATTCCTCCCGTCAACCAACAGAGTACCAGTCAGTACCTGCTACCTACCTACCTCTCAGTACTCTGTACCTGGACAGTAGTCAAAGCCAACCCCGACTTAACCGCCAACTGGTCCAATCCTTCGCGCGTGGCTTTTTTTTTTCGACCCATGCGGAAAGCCGGCTTCCTTTTTCTAAGTTAACTCTAACTAGCCTTGGCTTGGTGAGAGTAGGTTGGTGCAGAACGGTACGGTACGGTAGAGTGCCGTGCGCGCGGTAGGCCAAGAAGAGACACACCAGACCTGAGAGCTGAACAAAAGCCTTTTCTTAACTCGGCCCCCATCTTGACAAGATGCTTTCACCTTCATTCCCGTCTGCGTCCCCTTCTCCGAACGACAATGCCCGTCGTAAGACCCGACGTCGGCCCCATACCGAACTGAATATCAACACAAACACTTCCTCCCTTGCCTCTCCGTCGCACAGGGAAAGGGACGGCATTCCACAGCCGCGCACGCCGCCGCCTCACGATTCAGAATACCGGAGATCTAAGTCAAAGTCAAGACCAAAGAATACCAACAACCGGGCGCCTACAAGGCCATCCACCTCCAACGTTTACGCGCATGAGTCGTTTCTAGAGAACGCTACTCCCGTCGAGGACGATATGGCCGACCGCCTACCACCGACTAACAACAACCGCGATTCTCACGACTTGTCGCTCTCTCCACGAAACGTTACTCGAGACTCTCTTGTGGCTAATATGCTCATGTCCCTTGACCAATTTTCTATGGCACAGTTGAGCGACAAGTACGGCCCATCATCATCCAATCCCGGTTCGCATTCACATACCTTTGACGAGACCTCATCTCAGCATATCGCCGCCGAGCAAACCAGAAGCTGGGTAGCCTCCAATTCTGTCGCAGCCTCATCCCGATCCAACGGGCACCAATACTCCTATAGCTCGGACCTCGAGGGCGCAGACGATTCCAGTCGTATATCTAGTCGCGGCCGACGAAGTAACAGCAGCTCCAATTTCCAATCCAGCTATCCACGTCTTAATAGTGTACGAGAGGGTCACAGAGCAGGCTCATCGAGAGCCATGCATTCAAGAGGGGGCAAACCGGGCAGCAAAAGCAGCAGTACAGCTAGTGTCGATGCTGGATACGCTCAGGTGTTAGGGAGTCAACGTTACGGACGTGGGTTTGGGCGGTCAGCAAGCTTTGACTATGGTCCCCAGCAGCAATCCTCTCCAGCGCCAGCCCCAGTTATCGAACCGTCCCCGTTTCGAGTTGAGTTCCCGAATAGTTACATCGACGACGACGAGTACGATGCTGCCCCGACACCCAATGTCCCAGGCGGCCCACGCCGGCAACCGTCGATCCCTACGATGTCTAAATCCGCGTCTATCCCACCACCGCTGCCACCAGCCCCTCTCGAGCCTCCTACCCTTGATCACAAACGAAGCAGCCGGTCTCTGAAGAGCTCATCGGGACGCAAAGCTGCTGCTTCGCGGGAACCGGCACCCGCCATGCCAGCATTGGACCTTGATTCGGCACCTGCACCCAACGTCGGCTATGGTAAATCCAAGGAGGCCGTGCACAGCGGCCCAACGCCAACATCACATGCAGCTGCACCCGCCAAAGAGCGCCCAGGGTTTTTTAGAAGAGTGTTTGGCTCCTCGCGTAACAACTCACACAATAGCAACGAATCAGCAAATACCCCAGCACCCCAGCCAACTCCTACTGTAGATACCACCAAGGTGGCTGGTAACGCCTCGACGCCACCATCTCGAGATACGTCTTCATCACATTCTCATCATCCTGCCTTACAAAAGAAGCCATCTTCTTTCTTCCGACGACGTAAGAAGTCTGTCACTGAAGACACTCCCCCAATTCCAGCAATGCCTACGCCGCCTATCCCCACGGCTACACCCAACTTGGCACCACAGGATAGAGATCTGAACTTCCCGCCAAACCCAAGCCCTGTCAGCAGTTTACGCAAGGTTATGAATCCGTATCTTCGAACTGGCCAGGGTGCACCAGGTACTTCTGGCTCTCAAGGGCCATCTCCATCTCCCCTTGCCGATATCTCTAATATGACACCGGAACGAGATGATAGGGCAATGGACCAAGATGAGTATAAGAGGGAGTTCTCACCTGATTATTCGCCAAGCCCCAATGCTAGAATTAGAACCGTCAAATCCGAGTCCAACGATCAACTTTCGAAACGGCATCTGGCTGACGGCACACCTTCCCGTCCACCACCTGAAAGGCCTACGAAAGCTTTTGAATCACGGAATAACTCTTTCCTCAATCTTGATGGGGGTAGTGATATCGAGGATGAGCATGGTATAACAGGCCTCAAGTTTTCGAGTATATCCAAAACCAAACCAAAGCTGTCTGAAAGAAAGTCTCAGCGACCAGAGCAGTCTGACTCGGAGGATGAACCAGACCGCGCCAACCTGGCTCTGCCTATCGAAGGAGCTCGTGCCTCTAGTCCGGGATCAGCTTCAACTGGGACAGATTATAAGTCTGCTCTCAGTGCTCCTCCCAGCGTGAGAATTGAAAGCTCAGCAGATCCCAGTCCCAAGGTCCTTGGCACTTTTGATTCGATCAAGAACAAGGGTATTGACGAACCTGAGTTTGTCATTGGTGACCCAACTGAAGATGATCGCCAGAAAGCACAGAAGATCTACGATGGCAATGAGGACTTTATCCAGAAGGAGAAAGCTGCTTCATGGATGGGCGAAGAAGGCCCGATCCGACAACGGACACTGCAAGCCTACATGGAGTTGTATGACTTTACCAGCCAGAGCATTGTTCAAGCTTTGCGGCAAGTGTGTGAACGATTGGTTTTCCGAGCAGAGACGCAGCAAGTCGATCGTATCTTGGTGGCCTTTTCCAAGAGATGGTGCGACTGCAACCCCAACCACGGGTTCAAGGCAACGGATGTCATCCACACTATTTGCTACTCGATTATGCTTCTCAACACTGATCTTCACTTGGCCGATATTGAGCACAAGATGACCCGTAGCCAATTCATCAAGAACACCATGGCAACCATCTTGCAGGCCGTTGACGAATCAGCGCCTGATGCTTTCCAACGTTCGAGTATTCTTCCAGATAAGAACGGCTTCTCAAATGGAGACAACCAACCTACCGAACAAGAGAAGAAATCTTTCAGAAACTCTTTCAGGCCACCGGCTCGTGCTGACTCTGGTACTCTGCCTGGAGAAGGCATTGAAGATTGTGGGCCCTTAGTCAAGTCACGCTTTAGCGGAACCAGAAAGGCTTGGGAGGAACAGATAGAAACTGTTCTCAAAGGCATTTACAACTCTATCAGAGATGAACGGCTGCCATTGTTCGGTGCTGAATCTGAAAAGAACGCCACCTTGCAGCCTTCCAATAGTGGAGGTCTTTCTGTAATGGGAATGCTCAAGAGAACTCCGAGTGTCCTTAGCAAGGCTCCCTCGGAGAGCCAATTGTCTGTTCGTGGTCGTATCAATGAGAATGGCAAAGCCAACTCGGCTAGATGGGCTTCAAAGAGTCGATCACGCGCTGCTATGAGTCGTAACGGCTTCTCTTCCAGCCGGACTAGTTTTGACGACGGAAATTCGTTGTGGAGTCCCACAGGCTCCTCAGCTACTTGGAGCCGTTACTCCCTAGGCAGGACCCAAACATCCGTATCCCAGGATTCTTTTGGCTCAGCTCTTCGTGGCGATTACCAACAATCAATTGGCTTTGCTAACGCGCTGAGTCAAGCTATCATCCGAGATGAGGAAATTTATGGGGATGGAGCTCCCTCTATCATGAGCTCGGATCTTCCCGCCACACAGCTCCTTGAAGATGAGTCGCTCGAACTTGCCGGACCTCCATGGGTCAAGGAAGGAATGGTAACCCACAAGCATCATCTGGATGGCGTGGACAAGAAGGCCAAAGCCAGGAACTGGTCAGAGGTCTTTGCTGTGATCCAGAAGGGACAGCTAAATCTGTTCTCCTTCCAACCAAACAAATCTGTTCGCGCGAAGAACCGTGGCAGAAATCCCCGCGGAGGACCTGTTCTTGTTGGTGGTGGCAATTGGCAAGACAACGCAACGAATCTGGGCTGCTATAACCTTCGACAGACTCTCGCGTCCACCCTCCCACCACCTGGTTACTCAAGAGCTCGACCACATGTGTGGGCTTTAAGCCTCCCTAACGGCGCGGTTCACCTATTCCAAGTGGGCACACCCGAGATTTGCAAGGAATTTGTTACGACTGCAAACTATTGGAGTGCTCGATTGAGTACCCATCCATTGACTGGTGGTATAAGTAACATCGAGTATGGATGGAGCGAGGCCATCGTCAATAACGCATTGGTATCGGCCATCAACGAGACAGCACCAGGCAAAACTTCGCGCCCCGGAAGCAGCGCAGCACACCACCGAAAATCGAGTGCCAACAGTGGAAGCTTCCGAGGATCAAGCTTCGATCATGTCGCAGGTGCTTTCACCAACAACAGTGGACGTGGCAAGCTCCCAGGCGATCGTATTCACATTGCGGAATGGGCGCCTCCTACCCAGAGCATGCGTCCCAGCAATCAACCAGAAGCCGAACAACTTCAGACTTTGGATACATACGTCAAGGGAATTGAGGCAGAGCTTCAGTCGCATAACCGGCTCCGCAGCCCCATGCTTCTGGCATTTACTCCTAGAGGCAGCAATGCCGTGAAGGCCATGGCCAACTGGGAGCGCAAGAGCGCATATTTACTCCGCGAGATCGTCAAGTTCACAACATATGTGGACTGCCTTCAGCAAGCTGAGTCAAGGAAGCAAGAGATTTACCATGAGAGAGACCTAGCGCAACGAGCTGCGCGAGGTGAACTCAGCGAAGGCGACATGGACGTCAGCAGCGACGATGAAGGAGATTTAACACTGAGACCCTAAGAGGTCCATGTACGAACAAGCATACATACACATCAGCCTTTTCTTAACGTACGCTGCATATTGGGCATTGGCGTTCTCATTTTGATTTTACCATTTTTCCACAAGCACCCTAATACCCAGACGTTGCGATTCATGAACAATATTGACTTCTACGGTGTACAAAAACATGAAACAGGATTGGGGCTGATAGGGAAGACGAGCAAGGCGTTTGATTAATGCCACAGTGTTTGGATGTATACATTAATATTCTTCTTTGTAATGATATTGCGATGATATATGAATATATCACTGAATATGAAGACGGCACTCTTTTGACGTTATATCACTGACTGGAATGCATAGTATTGCAATGAAGTTTGTGACAACCGAAGGTAGTGGTTTCTGGAGGACGCCATGTAGAAGTGACAGGCTAAACTCCCGACTTGGAACTTTGGTTGTTCTTCAACTTCAACTTTAGCGACAAAGTTGCAGCAGTTTCGACGATGGGCTTTGACGGTGGGACAGCCTCTCTGGCGAATCTTCCTACCTGCGAAAGGTCAAGTCATGTAAATTCATGATGCCGCATGTTGTTAACATCAACACAGACGTACGTGAAGGCTATTTGGTATCTTTAGGCGATTCCGTTTCTTCGTAGATGCTTATGTACCGGATCCAACTCGAGTTCGGTGTGTCGTCTAAGCATGCGCGCACATGATTAGCGGGAATCATTGTGACAACGAGGGGATGTAAATGCGTTGATAACTCGAGGAAGAGCTCAAACCGTACCTATAGACTACATAGAGCGAGGGTCGGTTGGTAGGAGTAGCACGCTTCAGGTGGCTGTTGTTCGTCTGTTCTGCGTCGTTACATCGGGATGGTATGGATAGTGTTAGGTCACTCGGTTCATTCTGTAACCGGTCCTTGGAGCAAAGCTTTCGTTCTGATCAGCCAGAGCAGTCGTATCTTCATGGGCGGTATTGGACTCGCAAGTGAACATCGCGGTCTCAACTGTTGGGTCAACAGAGAATGTGTATCAAAGAACCTACCAACAAGATGTTGCCCTGAGTTAACAGGAGAACCCATTTCCTTTATATTTAATATAACAGCGATGGATAGCAGAATTTGGAACTGTGGATGAGGAAGGTGGAAGTTTTGAGTGCAGAACGGCAGGTGCGGCAGGACGGAAACCTCGAGTGCTACTTTCCCGAACAGCTACTGGCATTGGAGACGTCTTTCATCCACTCTTTCATCCACCATACATCTACAGACGAACATGCCTTTATTCAGCATCCGAACAAACCCAAGCATTGTATTGATCTTGAAATCAACAGTACTACTGAACTGCCTGTTCTCTAACTTATTTGCACTATTTGAGAATGTTGGATTTCTCTCCTTATCTCCATCACCAAAAACGAGACGGCGCTTCCCAGCTCTGGTGCAACAACCTCAAACTCACTTCCACAAAGCCACTCAACCTCGGAGCGCTCACCCACCAGTCCCGATATCCTTTATAGTTGCCACGAAAGCGCGCCTTACCGTTTCGACAGATCTCAGCCACGATTTGCTGGCGCTTGATGGATCTCCTATCGTCTTAACTGAAGCCTTTCGAAGTAAGTGCACTATGAACCGTAATCTCTCAGAGAGTGCTTATATAGGGAGGCCTTGGTATATCGGACTAACATGTTTTGCTTGCAGTTCTCTTCCTAGCTTCAACCAACGGCGAAGTCCCGCCGTATTCCTGTCCCAATAGCCTGCAAAGCCTTTCTCGGTGCTGCTAGACCGCGACAAACGCATTCCACACGACCTCCTCAACGATAAATCTCGATGAACATAGCCTGCAGCCTTAGGGACTTGACTAAAGTGTATTTATGGCTTCTTTCGGGTCTCTGTGTAGATGCGCTGGCGTTCCTGATACGACTCAGGGGCTGCGTTTCGTACGAGCATATATACACAACCCAAAACTCGAGCCCAGGAAGCGGTTTCAAACAAGATAGATTGAGGTTTGGTTGTAAAGCAAACTAGTCGGGTAAGAAAGAGCAATGAATCCACCAGGGTGGAAGTATGGTCGCCAGCAAGAGTGGTTTTACGACAGTATGTACACTACCGGCCTGCGAGATGAATTTAAAGATTTCCAAACATGTCCAGAGGCTATTTCAACAGACACATTCGTGTTGCGAGACCTTCTGCAGCACATATAGATTGTTATAGATATCCTAATATATACGAGTAGGTGGTTATATTCGAGTGTCAACAGACTACCAGCCCCTGAGCCAAGAAATCTTATTTTGATAACTAAGCAATAAAACATTTTCCGTGTCGTTCTAAAATAATCCAAATTCCTCTTCCATAGTCGGGACATACCAAGGTAGTAGTCTATCCTCTGGTGTGTGCTTGACCAGTCGAGTCCCCCACTCGCCAGTGATGGAATATCAAACACCTGTATGCAGGCCATGTCACTGTCACTTTACTCTACAACAAGATGCATTCCGTTAGGTATTATACAATCAGATAAATACGAATTACGATTAACATGGGAAATCGCCTCCATCATCGAAGGAAAACGCGACCAACTTGACAAGGGCCATACAGGCCGCCGTGATCATAAGAGACGAAACACTTTGGTCATCTTGTTATATCTTAGACTAGCACTTAGACTACTTTCATCTGGCAGCTAAGCATGAGAGGATAATTCATCTCAATCTTCCTTGATAAATCACGAATTTTGTACTTATCAACATCCGATCTGTTACAGGCCAGGTACTTCATCCCTAAAAGAAGCAGTTGCCAGTGCCAGTGTACGATAGTCGGGCCGCAAGGGGACCTCTAGGCAGTGCTGCAAACACGTCTAGTGATATCATTCTGTTTGTGGGGTGCCCCTGACAACCTGCTTTTTCTAGTGGTGTAGGTATTTCTTCCTCGGACCCTCTCGCTCTCTTCTTTACTACCATCATCATCACCACCACCACCGCTGCAGCAACAACAGCAGCAGCAACAACAAGGCACTCAAGGCACAGCATCATAACAGACGAAATACTTTCTTCATCTTATGCCGTCTTAAGAGTAATACTTAGACTACTTTGCTCTGCTAGCCTAAGCTTTAGACTATATTTCGTCCCATCGTCTGAACATCAGGCCGACTTTTCCCCCATATACCTATCCCTTCCTATCCCTAATCCTTCATCATCAGAAGTCACCATGTCAGATCATCTTGATCAGGGCTCTAGCCCGAACGGACCGACCGGCCGAGCCTCTCCTCTCTTCGTTGGAGAGATCCTTCGTCTCATTGCCGAAGAGCTTGGACAGCGAGTCAAGGAAGACATGCGATACAAGAATGCAGGTAACCTGGCTAGTCTTGCCGCCACTTGCAAGTTCATTGCTAGTCATCTTGAACCCATCCTTTACGCACAAGATCTCAAGGAAAAGAGATTCAAGGGCCTCAAGCACGCCGTACACTCCTGTAACGACAGACTCGCAGTCGCAATCCTGACAAAATATCCTCAGAAGCTTCTCAAGAACAACGTCAACGCCAACCTCGGCATCACGTCTCGTCCTCCGCGCCGCGATGACACCAGCTTCACTATGCTTCATGTAGCAGCAGCTCGGCAGCTCTATGACACCATCAAAAAGCTGTATAAGCTCGGTGCCAAGTGGTTTTATGTTAAGAATTTTCGATCGGCCCTGTCCCTGTCCGAGTCGTTGGAGGAAGGATTTGGACAAGCACTGCACAAATCATTCCCTGGCCTAGAGAATATCATCTACGGCATGTGGTGGGCTCCGAGTTTTGCCCCTATGATTCACCGGGACGAGAACACATGTGCCATTTTGGCTAAATACTGGCCTGAACACCATTTCTTCGTCGGCAAGTTCAACCATCCCACAAGCATCGATGGCGACGATCGCATGACGCTTTTGCACCTTGCTGTCTACCGTCACCCTTCCACGACTTCCTTGAAGCTCGTCCAAGAAGTGACCGAGGAGTACCCTGAGCTGAATTCTATCCCGGTCGGAGATTATCGAGGCTCCGTCCATCATCTTGCTGTCGTGGCCCAGAACGGCAAGGCTCTCGAGTATCTTCTGCGTCATGTTATGGATAACCAGGACTACTACGTCGACAATAGAGGTTATAATCCATTCCATCTTGCAGTCGAGCTTTGTCTTCAAGGAGATGGTGTCCCGGGCCCTAATGGGCAAGCTGGCAGTACAAGACTACTCAACGTTCTTCTGTCTCTTAAGCACCGTATCAATCCGGCAATGCCACAAACAATGGCACCGTACAAGACGCCTCTACTGATAGTTGCCAAAATGATCCATGTCGACTGGAGCGGTCGATCAGCACTGATCAAGAAGCTGCTTGATCAACTCATCAATCTTGAGACAGAGTATGTTGAAGCTTGGGGCTTAGGATCGATCTCGTTGGCGATAAACCGCCCCGATTCTGACGGCAAGACCGTTTTAGGTTATATCACCAGCGCAATTCTCGAATCTCCCTCCTCTAAGGGCAACAAAGCTCTGGAGAATCTGTTCAAGAAGATGGTGGGAGAGTACCACGCTAACATCAACCTGGATGTCAACCAATTCCCGTCTCCTCAAAACAGGGCCTACGTCCCTTCTATCAAATGGAGGGCCGACCGAGCTCAGGGCTTCACTCGCTTCAAAAAGGTCATTGAGGAGCTTGGAGGACGCTTACATCAGGCCGAGCTTGATAACACAACGACTCAAACACCTGCATCCCCTTTCCCTGACCGTCGCCACCTGCGACAGCTTCCTGCAAATCACCCTTATGCGATGCCAGGGCCTCTCAACGATGCCTTTGTTCCACTCAGTCCTACTGAGCAGGCTGCGCAATTGGCTGCGCAAGCTAGACGACATCACGCCGAGGCTCAAGCTAGGGCGTTTAATGCGAACCGTGGCTCTGGCAGCATCAACGCACAAACGGTTGCTAACTTTGTGGCCAGCCTCAACGGGGCTTCTCACACGGGGTAGTCAGGCAGTACACTAGTAATAGGATGATAAGGGGTTTTCTTTTCTTTTCCTTTTTCAATTCACTTTTTCGATAGTTCATGCGGAAGGACGTATGAAAGGCCGCAGCGGCGTAACCAAGCCGCTCCTCTGTTGCATAGGGAAAGCAACTTCTTTCTTCTTTCTAATGATGTACGAGATATGTAACGATGTATGAGAATGATAGATAGACAAAAAAGGCTTTGAGCAAATATTCCCGGTGTCTCCCCTACCCATTGAAGAAGTGTTCTCACGCTTAGAAGACAAGTCTAAATACCAGTCTAAGTTGGCATAAAGGGTCCAAGTTAATTTATCCTTAGGCCTTTTTTTATCCCTGAGGTTCTTTCTTTTATCCCTTAGTGATGACCCATAGTAATCTAGCAGTAGTCAAGCATAGAGCCAAGAGCAGTCTTCTCAGCACTCGTGATGGTCAACTTCCAGTAGCTCTTAACCTGGACCCAGCTCTTGGCGTAGGTGCAGTAGAAGCTTGTCAGAGGAGGCTTCCAGGCATCGGGGGACTTGTCGCTCTTGGACTGGTTAACATCATCGGTGACTGTGAGAGCTGTTAGAAAGGTTGTACTTCAATATAGGATGGGTTTGGGGATGATTTACCTGCCCACAGTTGAGGTCTTGTCACATCGTTGGCGAATTGGGTTCGCTTGGCAGTAGTCCATGAGGCAGCGCCAGACTGCAATGCGTTAGTATCTGGTTGAAAGAAGGCTGTTTCTTGGGAACTTACAATCCAAGCATTCTTCAGAGGAACCATATGGTCAATGTCGATATCACTGGCCTGTGTCCAGGTAGCGCCGTCGTACGGCGACTTCCATGTGCCAGAGGTGGAAGCACAGGCATCGTTGGTCACAACGTTGGTTCCATCTCTCTTCAAGACGAATTCTCTGTAAAACGTATCAGCATTGTTCTTGTTATCACGGGGGTTTTGCTTACCGGGTGTTGCAGGTTCCCTCATAGGTCTGCCAGTGGGGGAAAAGATCTCTGTCGTAAGTGTCGGTGTTGGTAGGGGCGGAAACAGTAAGACCGCTCAAGAGGGATCGAGCACTAGAGGCGCTTGGAATACCAGGCTGAGATGCGTAAGAAAGTTGAAGATACCTCGAGGAAGATAAGTTGACTTACAGGCGTTGGCGCAGCGAGAACCCCAACGACGGGAAGGAGGATAGCGACGGAGAACTTCATCTTGAATTGTCCGGTTGAAGAGAGATGGTACTGAAGAGGGGAAGAGAGAGGGATGAGGAGAGTGAATAGTATCACAGCCAAGCTACACTTGTCTCTTTATATACCAAAATCAACATCAGATAGCCATCTTGATCTATCAATCACATCCGCGTATTCTCGGAGGATACACAAGACTCCAAGAAACTACACATGAATGCTCCTTCCTTATTGAATCAACATCCGGCGCACAACATGACCCTTCTCCCTTCTGGGCGCTGATCTCACAGGCACGAGGGATGGTGATAGGCGAGGGTTGAGGGTGTCGCTGTACCGGCAGTTAAGTTGCGCGTCTATTCGCTACCGGGGGTTGGATAGTCAGGGTCCAGTTAGAGGCTGGCACGGTACCACGCTGATAAGGTAGTGCCGTTGATCGACAGGTGGAATTTCTGTCTAGAGGGAAACATTGTGGGGTTGGGCGAGTATAATAGTTATAAAACCTGCCTTTTAAGGAAATAAGCGTCCGAGACATGAGACATGGGGGAGATTGTTATGCAGTTTTGTGAGGAATAGATGAGAAGACTCGACTTTGTAAATGCATCACTCTTTATCAGATGATAATATTGATAGAGTTACCACATCAGAATATACTAGGAATATTGATACTATACTTGTCTGATGCCCAAGACAATCAACTCTCACAAGTTGCTGATCTACCTAGGTTAGCAGTTACTAGTATGGTAGGACATCTCATGCCCTTTGTCCCAAGACCAACTAGACTCAAAAAGGTGCCTGTAGATCTCTTATCTCAAACACTCAAATAGGAAGTCTACTAACATGGTGGCTTGGAGTAAAGACCATCTTGCATAAGTCCTTCGAGTTTCAGCAAATATCATACTGCCAATCATTGGTTATCTGTGGCTGTTCCCTCATCACAGTCCATCATGACCTTTAGGGTATTAGGATGACTAGTCGATGGAAGCATGAGAGACGAAACAATTTAGTCATATTATGCTAGTTTAGACCAGCACTTATGCTACTTTACTTTAGCAGCCTAAGCCTTGGAGGACAATTCTTCTGTTACCTACCTAAAGACGCCAATGCTTAATATCACAGATAGCTACAGCCAAAGATAAATAGCCATAGTCTAGCTCAACTATACGAAAACTATATCAGCAAGATGTAAATCAGGAAACACTCCTATTGGTGGATACAAAGGTTTATGACCACCATCATTATGAGGTTATCGCCACCTCCGCACTTACAGCACATATAATAAAGATTAAAGATCATCTGTCAGATTGCCTTTCCGGAGCTTTTAATTGGCAGCCGTTAATTCAAGAAAGAATGCCCCCTTTCCCCTTTGTGGTGGATTTACATCAAATGTGCTTATTGAGTGTCTGTCTATCTTGAACATCACTTATGTATTTGTGATGTCACACGGTACAGGGTGGCCCTCTATGTATTTCCACAAGTATAATAAATAGCAGAACACATCTTCAAAATATCCAATATCCGACAATAACTTCAGACGAACTCAATTTCTATCCCGAGATAAGCCACCCAATATGGACCCTTCGACAATAGACCGACTCAAATCTCATGTAACCTCCTTCACGTCATTATCTCAAGATTCCGACACAATTACAAAATACTTTGACAGTTTCGGCGACTGCAAAGTCTTACTCATCGGCGATGCCTCCCATGGCACATCTGAGTTCTACTCTGTTCGTGCCGAAATCACAAAGTACATGATCGAGAACCACGGCTTCAATATCGTTGCAGTTGAAGCAGATTGGCCTGGCGCCGAGCTTGTAGACAGATATGTCAGACATCGGCCAGGTCCAGGACAGGGCACAGCGGAAACAATCCAGATGGCAGAAAAGGAAAACCGAGAGTCACCATTCTTGCGCTTTCCAACCTGGATGTGGCGCAATATGGAGGTTCACGATTTTGTTGAATGGATGCGTTCTTATAATTCTGGCCGGGAAGCCAAAGAAGCCGCTGGTTTCTATGGGTTGGATCTTTACTCGATGGGAACGTCGATGAAAGCAGTTGTCGAGTATCTGGATACGGTTGATAAGGACATGGCAAAGGTCGCAAGGGAACGATACATCAAGCTGATGGACTGGTCTGAAGATCCACATGAATATGGCTTGGAATCGTTGGGAACATCTTTCAAGGGTTATGAAGATGATGTTGTCGCAATGCTCAAAGACCTCTTGAAAAAGCGTATGGAATACTCTGCGGCACTTCACGACGGTATCGAGTTTCACAGTGGGGAGCAGAATGCCAGAGTTGTCAAAGGTAACTAAACTTACAACCTCGTCTAAGTCTATCAAAAACTGATTTGTCTCCAGATGCCGAGCAGTATTACAAGTCCATGTACCGCGGACGAGACGAATCTTGGAATCTCCGAGATACACACATGTTTGACACTCTCAAGAGAGTCCTCGAGCATCGCGGAGAGAATTCTAAAGCCATCGTATGGGCACACAACAGCCATGTAGGCGATGCTCGTGCTACTAGCATGAGCTGGGCAAGTGGCGAACTCAATATCGGGGAGCTTTGCAAGAAGACATTTGGAGATGACGCTCTTACCATTGGCACAGGTACAAATACGGGTACAGTTGCCGCAGCTCAGGACTGGGACGGTGACATGAACATCATGAACGTTCGACCAGGGCTCTCGGGTAGTTACGAAGAGCTTATGCATGCTACGGGTGTCAGCAACTTTGTTCTGGACCTACGGAAAGGCAGATGCGATGAGAAACTTCGGGAGGCGTTGTGCGAGCAGCGCCTAGAGAGGTTTATCGGCGTGATATATAAGCCAGAGAATGAGAAGGCTTCTCATTACTCGTATGCTATCCTGCCGGAGCAGTTTGATGGGTACATTTGGTTTGACGAGTCCAAGCATGTGGGAACACTAGAGGTTCATCAACCACAGTCGCCGAGGGAGTACCATGAAACATGGCCATTTGGGCTATAGGTATCTTGAATAGACATATATTAACTGTGAATCACACCATCTCAGAACTACATCGTATGTCCTAAACTACGACGTTAGAATGACAAATAGCTGCAATGTCTTGTTATCGGGCTCCGAACGGATTATCTAAGCAAGTTCAGAGATACTTGTATCGTTCGCGCCGCCCTCCATTTGAATGTAGGTATTCATTGGCGTGCCAGCACGAATCATAGAGCGTAGTTCACAGAAACTTGGCAAGAGTCCATTCAACTTCATGGTGCAAAATCACATCACAACAACATGGTCAGTATCCTACCGTTCCTTCTGCCATATAGCTTATTTTGCACAATCCGTGTAAAATAACCATGGCAAGCCCGATGTCTTCAAGTCGTGTCAGAGAAGTATTTCATAAAAAGCACCTTGGAGTCTCACCATTTGTTCCATAGGACTGTCTTGACGACAAGCGTAGTGTCGTAATCTCATTTCTCGATTCTGGCTCAAAAGCCCGTTGCGGCTACTTTCCTCCTCTCATCATTGTAAGTCATGATTAGCAACCCCTCAGAAAAGCACATGTCCAACTCCAAACCCACACCCAAAATTCCAAAAAGTATCACCCCAATGGTAGTGACTAGTACCTGTGTCGCGTGGAGTAGTCCTTGGGACTAACGACCAGACCACGACCCTTCTTGGCACCTCGATACACCGTCTCGAAAATATCAATGAGCTCCTGCTTATCCTCAAGAACCCATTTAATCTTGTTGTTGTCACCGGTACCCAAATCGATCATCATGTGTTTATTTCGGAAAAAGAACATGAGGGAGCACGGGTCGTAGAGTTCGTACATCTGGTTGAAGTCGGGGACCGAGTCGATGTCGCAGAGGTAGATGACGGCAAAGTTGCGGACCTTGTCGGCGATCTTGTAGAGAACTTCGTCTTGGCGCATGCAGTCGGGGTCCCAGTCACGGCCGAAGCGGATGACGACGAGACGATCTTCCTCTAGACAATGGTTAGTAAATAGAATGTAGGTTGGAAGATGCGATGGTATTTACCTGAAAGGATGGCTTGGTCGACGTGCCAGCCGGTGTTGAGATGGGGAAGAACGACGGAACCCATTTTTGCTGTTTAACGAGTTTGTATATGTGTGTGTGTGTCAAAGATCGTAGGTTGAGTGACTCGTGGAAATGGAAAGAACTTGGTGATGGTGTTTTTGGAAGATAGAGAGAACCATAATGGAAGGCAGCGGCATATCATGTGGGTCTAGATTGACACATGCGCTAGCCTGATTTAGCCTCAGATGAACAAGCCTCACCTTGATTCAACTTAGACTCACCTTGGAAGTAAATGAGAAACAGATAGTACAAGATCTATTTCGTCTTCTAAATACTCTCTAAGATTCGTCATACTCGTCAATAACACTCCTCGGCTTGAAATATTGACCCAGAGGCTCAAACTTCAAGTGCTCAAACCCAAATGCATCCGGTCCTCCAATCCTGATACCTCGTTCTGATCCAGTCCATCTATCACTTGCAGCTATTCCCAGCACAACAACTAGCAATCCATATCGATACTCCGGTGTTCCTACCGCTTCTCCATTCTGTGCATCAATGACGCAGACAAGATCGGGAACAATTGCTAGAACATCCTCCTGAAGCTCCTCCTTACGATCTGGGTGGACTTTCAGAGCAGCGATATTCTCGTTCTTGAAAGGAATCTTGATGATGCCCTTGAACTGCTGTGATTCGCCTTCAGAAGCTGCGTTTGTTTCATCTCGAACATCTGCGCCTTCGATGAGACACTCGCCGTAGACATGTCCATTTCTCAATGTTCTCTCCACCCCAATGATCTTACCCTTCCATAGAACCTTTCCTGCCCCAGGACCACCACACTCATCAATGATAGTCTCGGCGACATTGTCCACGCGGTTCTCCTTACGCGCTCTAGCAACTGCTCGGCCAATTCTCCACGACTGGGAGAGCGTATGTTCAACCGCCCAGCGCCTCGTCTCTGCTCCTGTGACTGGAGCATCTGCAGCCCCTACCTGTGAGCCCATCTCGCTTAGAGCAGAGCGGATAATGCGCTCGACAGCCTCGTCGGAGGATGCTTTTGGCATGACTAGAACGTTTCCGTTTCCGTCGCTAACAGCAATGGGTGACCAGATCGTCTCCCTTTCTTTAAAGACCACAGGCGTTGTCTGCCATTTCGTAGGGTACGCTCTGCCCATCCAGTCTCCGTCCACTGTAGGAATATCCATCTGATCACTTGAGCCAAGCAACAGTCCGCTTAGACCATTAGCTCCTCCAACTTCGACAGAGATCATGTGCGTAGCTGATGTATCACACATCTTGTATAACTGCTGCTGTGCTTCAAGCAGTTCATCGCCTGCGAGCTTTTCGATTGCGACAGTAGGGCTTCCTGCTCCGCCGCCACAGCCAACTCGTGCATCGTCGGGCAGGTCATCAGGATTCACCACCCTAATTGTTGCTCCATTGCGTAGCTGCGTTCGTAATCGAATCATCAGTCCGTAAGGACTACCGCCGCCTCCTGTGCCTAGAATGTAGCAGCCTGTTGCGATCCACGAAACGTCCCTCTCGGAAAGATACCACGTTCGCTTTCTCACATTGGGGCGGTATGCCAGTATATCAAAGTCCTCATCTTCCTTGTTATTACGCTTCAATTTTTTATCATTGGCGCTCTTCTCGTAAGTATCCATCTCCTGGTACCCTTCGGCTTCTTCCTGTATTTCAGGAACAATACTCTCCTTGGAGAAGTCAAAGTCTCCTGTTGCTCGAACAACAAACCGAGTTTTGTTGGCAATATACTACAGCACAGTTAGTAAGCTGCCAGATTCTATTCCTGGCGGTACATACCTGGAGCGGCAGAACTTCCTTCTCGACAACAGTGATCGTTGATCGTAAAGCTCCAGCCTTAACAGTCTTCTCAATCGCTTCCTGGCACACCTCTTCGAGGAGTTCATTCGCCGACTGATCTGCTGTCGACTTGACAGTATCCACGACAGCACTGAACCTGGCTATGGCAGCTCCAATGGCATTTGCAACCTGTGACCACTTCGGCTTGAGCACCTTGCTCGCTCCCTTGAGCTCGTCGGGCGCAATAACAGCGCCACCTCCCACCAGAATCACAGGGATATCTTGAGGTGACGTCTTCATTGTATCGATCACTTTCTCTAACTTGAGCTTGATCACAGAACTGACATTCTGGAGTTCGTCTTCCGAAAGTATGTCCTTTAGAAGAGTTGAATCTCCAATCCCTAAGCCTGGGTTGGCAAGGACTGTGCAATCAGTGGCTGTCAAGACTTTTCCACCAAAGACAATGGCTTCGTGCGTCAACTTGTATCCCACGCTATCCGGTCCTACTGTTGTACCATTATCCTTTCGTACAATAGACCCTCCACCAAGACCGATGCTCTTGATGTCAGGACACGAAAAGTTCATGCGAACGCCCGAAAGGTCGCTATAAGCAGCTTGCTGTCGAGGAAAGCCGTTTTCCAGAAGGATACCAACATCCGATGTGGTTCCTCCAATATCAACCACCATCATGGCTTCGTCAAGTTCATTTTGTACCAGAAAAGCAGCGCCTCTCATACTGTTCGTGGGACCGCTTGAGAATGTTCGGATTGGCAATCGTGCAGCTAGTTCGCCAGATAGTACAGTGCCATCGTTTTGGGTGATGAAAACAGGACAGTTCAGGCCCAGCTTTTTCACAGGCTCGTGAAAAGATCGAATTGTCTTGCGTGCAAACGGGAGGATCGAGGCGTTGAGAACAGCTGCGTTTTCTCTCTCAAGGAAGCCGAGGTTGGCGACCTCTTTGGAGCAAACGACGTCGCAGCCAGGAATCTCACTCCTGATTATATCTGCGGTCCTCTCTTCTTGTTGTTCGACTGTATCGATCGGACTGAAGATACCGATGACCACCACACTCTTGATACCCATCTCTTTAATGACCGCGCATTGCTCTTTGATCTCATTTTGGTTGATATCAGATATCAAACGACCATCGACCTCCAGTCCACCCTTGACCAGCGCATGATGCCCCAAGATCAACTCCCTCATATCACTTGGCCAGTCAACACACGGCAAGTTATGCTTCGAGAAAGGTCCACAAAGACGAATAACAGCAACTCGGGATAGTCTCGCAGCATCCCTTTCGACGACAGCATTGACAAAGTGTGTGGTTCCAATCGTCACACTAGCGACATCATCAGGGCTGATAGAAGCCGAGCTGAGCATCTTGGTGAGGGCATTATTGATACCAATACTAGGATTTGTTGTTGTTGGCTCTTTATGCCACGCGATGATGCCGCGGTCAGGTCCTGAGGTTTGTAGAGGATCGATGAGGACGCCATCTGTGTTTGTTCCGCCAACGTCGATCCCGACTCGAAGCCGCCGTGTAGCTGTAGTTGCGCTCATAGTGGATGCGTCACTAAGACAAGCTCGCATTCACGCTATAACACGATGGGACGGTGGCTTTCAGTATGAGACAAAGCATGTAACCGCTCAGTATGTTCTTCCACGATGTCAATGAATGATCGAAGTCTAGTCTAGACTAGCATATAGGGAAGGAGCCCGATGCCGGCGTATGAGCTCCGCAGTAAGAAACTTGAATGGCGACTGTGGGGTTTGGCCTGAAGGATCAAATATTGTGGTGATCATCATGTTGTAGATAAGATCCTTATCAATCAGACGCCGTTCTGACTGTATATTGAATTACTGATGAGCAAATACGACTCCTGCTAATCATCTTTCAAGTTCACACGGTCAGGCTGAGTTTAAAACCTTAGTAGGTAATTGTAACGGTTCGTTATTCTTACCCTGAACCATAATTCAACCACCATCTGGTGGTCGTGTCGATCAACGTCTATCTACTGGAAAGACAAGACATCACAAATACAGCAAGTTTGATCAAAACGTGAATTCTTATTCATACAATGATTACCATCAATCCTATCTCCATGAGAGGTGCCATCGAGCTGCGTAACAGATACAACCCAAAACTATCCCTGACGACTACCTATCCATGCCGTCCCTTACTAATAAACAAAGCTTCCATGATATACTAAAGCCAGTATGCTGATTCCGCTATTCCAGCCCTCGGGAGACCATGCCCCGATGGGAGAAAGGGAAAAAGAAGAAGAAAAATAATACCCCTCATGGGAAGAGTCATGGAATCTTGCATATTCCTCGCGACGCCCGTAACGCCAAATCTTTGTGTGTGAACGCTTCTTTGAGAGCCGCTTCGCGCGGAGTCTCTGCAGAAGGTTTGAAAATAATAATGAGTCTCATGCAATCATTGTTCCTGTATGCCAGTTCCCGTGCTTTCGTCTATAGCCAAATAATCGCTTGAGCGTACTTAAATCTCGATGGTCTTCATTGATTCGTCCACCACCTCGGGCTTCTTGCCATTCGCCTTAGGCGAAGGCTCTTCCTCCACCTTAAGGAGGTCGGATTCCACACGAGGGATGGCAGAGACATTGGGAGTCTTGTTATCTTGGCTCTGTCGGGGAGTTTCGACCTCTACGAGCTTCTCGGGTTGAATATAGGCGTCGGCAAGTTCGGGGATTGCTGCCTCTTCCGTTACTCGGCTCAGGGGAGTCGCTTTTCCATACCCAGGCCCAGCACCGGGTCGAGGGCTGGCCAACGGGGATGAACCGCTGAGGCGTTGCATGGATCGGCCTCGGCCCTCGCCGTTCTCACCACCACTGCCGTAGGGGGAAGAAGAACGCGAGCCCAACGGAGACTGGGGCTTGGGGCCCATAGACCTTCTGTTCGATGCGCGTCGTCCGTACTTCTGATCCATCCTCCACCTCAGAATGCTGAAATACGAAGGCTCAACCCGTGTCTCCTTGAACTCTCGTAGCTTGAGCTCGTTAGTCTCTTCGTCTACGTACCACTTTCCGCTGTTGAGATCGTCCGCAACAACAGCCAGGAAGGCAGACCAAGAACGAGCGACAACGTATTTGGTATCGTAGTCACGACCAAAGAGGATGATCTGACCCCATTGACCACCAGGACCAGGCGCCAGGTCAACAGCCAAGTTGTTGCCACCCCAGTCACGAACCAGAGGGATCCAAGAGCTGTGGGCATATGCCTTTTGGACAGCGTTCGCAGGGACACAGTCCTGGCGAGACAGGAGGTCCTGTCTCCAGGGACCAGGGCTGTTGCCAGCCGAACCACCTTGCTTAGACGAAGAGGCCTCATTACTGCCGCCGAAAGCCTTGGAAGGAGTGGAGGGCTTAGCAACCGATGTCTCAAGTAAGAACTGTTGGTTAACGGTCCTCCAGTTCTCCCATTCTTGCACAATCTCCTCGCAATCCAGCAACATGTGACTGAAGATAATTCCGGTAGGCATTCCTCCTCGCTCTTGACCGTCATGAATCATAAGAGAGTCTCGAACATCCTGGGGAAGGGAGCAGTCAAGTTGGTGCTCCAGGTCGTTCAAGTCGTTGTTGGTAGCACCCTCGCATAGCTGATCGTAAAGCTCTGGGTAGTTGTCATCGGCCCAAGAATCTATGCGTCTCCAGGAGTGGGCAACTGGGGGAGCAGGCGGAAGGCCATCGGAAAAGTTCTGCATGGGAACGTCGCCAGGGCTTTGCACCTCGAAGCCATCGCCTTGGCTGGCATTGCGAGCGCTCATTGACCTCAAACCAGGAGAATAGGGGGCACTCGTCGGGGCGAAGGTGTTAGCATCAAGATGTGGAGAGGCTCGACCTGTTTCGTCGGAGTAAGGAGATGAGACGTCGTTTCGAGAATCGGAGGCTGTCGCTACGCCAGTCATGATGCCACCCCGACCACCATTCTGCAGAGGGACATGGCGACCGGTTCGGTAAGGGGAATCGAATGAGGAATCTAGAGGTCGTTTAGTATATAGGCTTCGAGATGTCGCGATAAAGTTTAAAGGGGCGGCATACGTCTGTCATAACTGGTCATAGTATGCCAGAAGGATCTAATTGTCGCACCGAAACTGTTAAAGGCAACGTTAGCAACGGTCGACTCGAGATATCCGATAGACTCCTCGACTTACGAGCCTTCCATGGTGACGGCGATGGGGGCCCAAGAGCCGGCGAGCGTGGGAAAAGGGTGAACGAAAGTCGGTTACTAGGGGCTGAAATGCGACAACAAGAAGAGAAGAGCAGAGCGCGGATGGGCCGAGTCTTTAATTATGAAAGTAGAAGTAAGGGCGTCGCAAAAGCCAAACCGAGCAAAGGAAGAGAGTGAACGGAAAAGAGCAAGAGAGCGACGAAGTATGAGAAGAGCGGAACAGAGCGAATTGTTGATGATGTAGAGTTTGAAGGTGAAGATTTCCAAAAGCCCCAAGATGTAGACTATGTTTGTCCAATCCAAATCCAATCTACTAAATCCAGGGGAACCTAACTAGGAGCTACAGAGGGAGAGAAAGGTGGCTGCTCCGCTGGGCTTGGACGCGTGGGGTCAGGTCCAGTCAGTACCTATGGAGGTTAGTTCCAATGGGTTTTCTTTTTACGGTACCAAAGTACGGATACAGTACAGTATGTATAATTTAGTGGACTTTAATGCTGTAATTTCAGGCAGGGCTCGTCAAGGTCCGTGTAATGGATGGGGTTATTTTGAGAGTGCCGAAGATTCCATGTATAAAAACAAAGAAGGCGGGCAGGTGGCACAAAAAACGGGAGAAGGAAAAAGGACCCTGTGACGGAATGAAACAGGCACTAGAATCCAATCCAATGGCAGGCGCAGGCGCAGGCGCAAGACTGGAGGTTGGGTTGTCCTTTGTCTTTGTTTTTGTTGTTGACACTGATGATTGATTTTCCAAGGTAACCAGCCAATGGGTATCCTAATTGGTCAGTGTCTCTCTGCAGACAACCACACTGCTCTGGCACTAACACTGGCCGATGTGGCGGAAATGATGGAGGTTAAGGGGCTGAGTGTTGCACTGAGTGGCTGCAGGAAAGTGAAAGCTGGACAAGGGTGGGTAATGGGCATAAAAAGTTGGCAATCGTGCAGTAGGAGAGTATGCAGCTGATACAACCGATGAACACTTTGATTTTAATGCAGGCAAACATGCTTTTAATCATTGAACTGTCACTATCAGCAATTGTTGAATCAATTGGGCGGTTCATATCCGTAGGTAGGAACCCTTGATCCAGTTTAGTTCGGGCAACCTCTTACCGCCCGTTATAAAACCCTCCTGAAATGCATTCCCCCTATAAAAATAAAAACCCCTCCCGTCGGCTCCCATCCATGGTCCGGGTTTGAGACGGCCAGGCGAAAGCCGCGGGGGCTTGCATAAGATCCATTGGCTGACCCAAGCTAGCACTGCAAGGTACCGCACCCGCCAGCACACTATGAGACGCTACCTTGACAGCGATTAGGTTCAGGGGCAACCTTAATCCAATTTGGCTGATCATTTTTGGGTGTCACAGTCGGGTCGCAGATGATGGCGTCGCCAACAATTTCTATGGTCAGTAGAAGCTTATTAGAAACGCCATGGCTTGAAAAAAGGTCGGCATTGACTTGACCTGACTTGACGCTACTACTTATTTGATGCATGACGATATAAAGATGGGTAATTATCCAGTATTCGGTTCAATGACCGGCTTTTGTGGAGAAGCTGATCGATCGTAGTGTCTTTTATACCTTAGTAGGTACTCAGTATTGTACATTAGCACAGTACAGTAAAGTCATGAGTGAGTGATTGTAGTAATATGAGAGAACCTCGGACGAAACCTTGAAATAAAAGGCATCTCGCGTCTGTTTGAGATCAATGCTTGATCCTTTCGCTACAACTTGACCGATTGATAGATTCATTCTAGACCTTTTCTTCTCCACTAACCATCCCAGCATAACATGATCTAACAACCCCCTTATCTCATCTCACTTCATTGTTTGACCCAAACTTTGACATCCACAGATATCCACTGCCTCTCCAACAGAAAATAGTAAAAATATCTCGCGTAGGTAGTTTGATACGAGGAGCATCTCGTCAACACGAGCTCGCAAGATGCGATTGCTCTCCGGTCATGGATGTCATCCCTCTCGCTTACAATCTCCATTTATATACAATCCCGGTTCCTAGGATAGCAAATAATTCCCGAGTACAACTCCTTATCATCATCATGTCCTCAGCGATGCCACCTTTGGGTTGCCTCATGCCGATCTCATTTCTCATGAGAGAGGAGAGCCAGAATTAGAAATCACATTTCTTTCCCCGCACTTGAGTAACGTTAGTATCGACCGACCTAATAAGTCCAAATTTGACTGTTGCGACGGCGCATCGCTCGTTCCTGTTTTTCGTTTCACTGCATCTAGTCATGGGATGCTTATGGCGCTATCATTTGTCCTTGTCTGTGTTCTATCATGGATGCCGTGTGGTTTGCCGCGGCTACTCACAGCAACTGATAGCGAATGTGTCCGTCGTGTCGTAGATTCACTGATTGGACAGTTGAAAGTCGCATCTGAATCACCATAAACGGGAATATACCGTACTGGTTTCAATTCGGATATATCATTCAATCATGCATCGCTACTGCTCTCCTATACTATACAACTTGACTCTATCTTCACTTCCATACTGTCATCAATATACCCACCGCGAGCCCCGATCATTAACTTGATCTATGTCTGCCACATGTGCTCACTAAGACCAAGCAGTTTGTCTTGCATTTGTCTCTTAGCTGCCGTGGCGATTCCTCGCTCGGGATCAGCCATGGCCTCACTATAGCATAGCTCGACCAGTGCCTTCAACTCGTCGTAAGAAAAGTTGTCGGGGTCTTGCGCGCTCGTGCCCCGTTGCTGTTCCTTGTCCTCCTTTGCCTTCTCCACGATAGCATCCGCACCTTGTTCGAAGAGAGAAAAGTAATTTGCTGCACGCGCCAGGTCCACGCCCTCTTCCACGTTCTTCAGGTTTTGCTGCAGTACGAGGATGTTGAGCTGCATACGACCGCAGCCCTTGTCGTTCATCGGCGATGCCTTGCCTGCGTTGCTGACAAGGTAACAATTGATGAGAAGTCCTAGGCCTGTCCTGATAAAGGCAATTTCCTTCTCTCTTAGGAATTTCACGATGGTCTCGTCAAAGAATACCAATTCCGAGTTGAGATTAAGAATTTGTGGATCAGGTTCGCTCACTTCCTGGTCGAGGAGGTAGGGTGCCACTGTGGGCGATAACGCGATGCTGAGAGAGTGGACTATGCGACATCGGATCTCCATATGGAGGGTGAGTAGTGCTGTTCCTGCTAGTTCCTCAAAGGACGACACGATACTGTCAAATGCCCTAATTGACGATCAGCATTGTCCTCTAGTTATTGGTTTGTGCAACTTACTGTACAGTCTCCTGCGTCAGCGGCAGAGACACAGGTCCCTCTTCACCGGAACCCTTACTGGGCTCGTTCATAAGAGTCCATCGTCGGCCTGAATGTCGAGGCAGGTTCTGTCGTGAGGTATCCGTATCGTGCGTTGTGATTTGACGGAGGCCGGCAATCTTGACGGCAAGCCATTTCATGCTGGTGTACAAAAGACAGAGAGACGAGATAGAGTCTCTGTCTTGGATAACATCGCCTGAATCGAGTGGCGATTCGTTTGTGAGCTCCATCAAGAGGTGAATCTCCTTTTCGGCGAGCTCCCAGTCCATATCGTCTGCCGTAAAAAGCTTTTTCATGGTTTCTTGCAGTTCTCCTTGATCCAGGGCGAACCTCGCCGATGATCTCAAGTTCTCATTGCTAATCTCTGTGGTTTGATCTTGCGCTTTGACAACAAGTGTCTTGAACCAGCTGAAGCAGCGGTCGTAGTATCGCATCATTTGGGTTACGATCAGTGAACTGAGAGCCTGATCTGGAGGGATTGTGCCCAGCATACGACAGAAAGCTGTGACAACCTCGAAGAAGGCAGTCGTTCCCCGGAAGACAGGTCGACGTGCGACCTGACTCCACTCCGAATCTTGTGAAAACGCGTCTGCCTCCCCAAACACAGTGTCGCTCAGTTTTGCCAGAGTTTCATCTAGCTGCGGCTGGAAGACGTTGACCAGGAAATTGTCCAAGAATGTGGTCAATGTGCTTGCCGCAAGATCCGAGCCAGGGGGCACAATATTCTTTAGTCGCTGTAGGAATACCAACGTCGGTGGTAGCAGCAAACTCATGTTGAAAACACTTGGCTCTACCAGCGATTTGTATGAACCTGTTGTTTGATGACTGTTTCCGAGACCGCCATCACCGCCTCTTCTCCCTCCTTCGGGCGCGCTCCGCCCTTTCCTGTCTTGTTTCAGCCCAGGAACAGCATCCTGAATAATGTTATCAAGGGCATCGTATTCGGTCGTCATTTCAACGGATTTTGTGTTGGCCTCTGAGAACTTGAACAGGTGCTCTCGCACATCCTTTTTGCCGTGAAGAGTATCTCCCGGGGTTGGAGAATCGAACTGATAGACATCTGCGTCTGTTGTAACGTAATTGTGCAGTAAAGATCGAATCTCGTTCTGGTAAAGATTCCACAACTCCTTGAAGCTGCCGAGGAGGGCGCTGTTATTACCAGCGCCTTCTCTTCGGATAAGAACCTTGATAGATTCATGGAAAATGCGATGGCCTTCTCCAATCGCCTCAAACTTGCCATATAGCGACCACAGAAGGTCGTAAATGACATCTGCCCGCATTTGCGTTTCACGTGTTCCATACACATGGAGGCCATCACCTCTGACTGAGCCACCCCTCAGCGAACTAGGATGTCTTTGATCCACTTCGTTAATAGTCTCGTTGACGATAGTAAAGAGTTCAACTGGCAGTCGTTGCTTAAGAGTCTCCACAGCATTTTGCAACCGGCCCAGCCTGTTCAGAGACTCAACTAATAGCCCAACATAATAGAATGTATCGGCCTCAGGGTTTTTCATCGGATCCTCTCTGACTGTCTTGTCGACATCGATGGCATCGAGTACCATATGGAATGGGGCAATAGGCTTGATGTCAGTGTAGCCTTCTGTGACGGCGCCTTGCGTCTTAGCTAAGTTCTGCCATCTTTCCTGGCAATATGGGGACTTGAGATAGAGATGCTCATGCAGCTCCTCTACCAGGATATCCATTAAAGCAGTCTCCTGGTTGGCAAGGTAACTTCTCAGATCAGCAAGAGCACCAATGTCGTCAAGTTCGGGCTTTCGTAGTTTCCGGAGAGCATTCTGCAGTACTTCTACAGCCGTCAAGAAACGCTTCTCAGATATCCTTGCCTCAAGCTGATCCGGTACAGCACGTAGATCATCGAGCTCATTAAGCGTCTGTACAAGAGCATCGAATTCTTGAGATGATTTGGAGAGCTTCTTCAGCTCTGGGTCTGTTGCACAAAGACTCGTTTTCGAGCTAGCCAGCGACTCCTTTAGAGCACGTACTCGTTTTTGAGACTGCTGGATGCTGCTTTGAATTTTATGAAATGTACCAATCGAACTATTGAAGCCCTGATGATGTTCATGAACAATTCCTTTGAGAGACTCTTGTAGAAAGTTATGCGACTGCTGAAACTGGCCATATTCGTGGGCGCGACCAACCGAGCTCTTGTCGAGCAGCTGCAGCGCCAGTTGTACGGGGATACAGTCGTCTTGGCACATTGAAGGCCACTCTTGTTTGATATGGTCTAAAACCTCGGTAATTTGCCGTGAAGCGTGGGTATCTGAGGGTTGCGATTGTCCCTGCGACTGGACTTGTGGTATACGTCCCCTCGACGACATCTGGCGAAGGCTGGGCTTTGGTCGCGGTTGCTGTGTAGTTGGCGGCGTGGCATATCGCTCGCTTCCGTATCCATCTTGATAACCAGATCTATAATCGTCATTGGAGCGGCCAAAGTTGCCGTAGCCATTGCCCTCGCGGGGAGGAGGTCGGTCGTATCGATTCGACATGTTGGTAATAGAAGACGACGGAACGATTACGAGATATTGGTCGCTTCGAAGCGCATCGTCGCTGCGCAAAGGACAGAATATCGAGTCGCTATAACTTCAGGCAATAGTTTCGACAGCTTAGATGTGCAGAATTGGAAGCGTTGACTTGCAAGGTCAGGCTTGTTGGTACGAAGCTGATTGTCGAGGGGTTCGAAGCTAAGGTGGTGGTTGACATTGGATTGACAGGAGCTGCGAAACACTAGTGGTACGTACCCCATAGGAGCTTTCCAGCGCTTCCATGGAATTACAGTGACCAACCACCCGCTGAAATGGATCCATGGTATTGGATTATGACTGCGATACTGAATCCAGTGTTAATACCTTTGAGAGATCATTCAAATAGAAATGTCATTTGTATTGTTTACCCCAATACAACTATAGTGGGTAAAGGCGGCCTTTATTGTACGGCATCACGAGTCTACACAATGGATCAGAGAATAAATATGGATGGTTATATTCTTGGTATCATTAGTGTGTCGATAATTATGGATAGGTAGTGAGCGAGAAAAGCCTAGGAAACTAAACAGTGGTATCAAATTATATCCCTTTACTCTCCCTCGTCATATGCCATGCTGGATCGTATCCTTCTCCTGTTGCTCATCAGTGAGCGCCACCATGCGATGTCGCTTGTGGGGGAACCAAGTGTTGATTCTCATCCTCTATCGGCTTTTGCACTCCAGGCTTGGAGGGCTCCTCGCCAGGACTGGCCTTGGGATCCTGCACAGTCGTTCCGGACAGATCGGCTTGAGCTATGCGGCCATCTTGTGCTTCAAGCTGATTCTGAAGCGTCGCTCCAGGCTGTTCCGCAATCTGCATCCTCTTATCCTTTTCCAGTATTGCCTTTGTCAAGCCGCGCACTCCATCTATGATCACTTCCTGTCGATCCCAAGCTAAAAACCCAGGAGTTCCAGAAGCTCGACCCAGATGCACCACCTGGTAATCCTTCTTTGCCCACGCAGGACAAGAGTAGGTTGCTTTAGCAGGCCGAGGCAACGTTTTCGGCTGTTCACTTTGATCTTCGTCACCGGTGAATACACTGATGGCAACCTTTGGTTTTTTAGATGGCTTCTTCCCTTCTACTGATTCGATATCCGAAGCACACTGCGCCCAAAATCGGAGAGCAGCTTCTGGGCCCGGCAACCAAATGAGAGAAGTGAGTGTGATGATGTCTTTTTGTGTAAGTTCTTTTTTGGGGCCCAAAGTGCGAAGGACCTTTAAAACGTAAAGCAACAGACCAGTCGGTGAGTCGCAGAGGGCATACGACGGGGTATTGGGTTCGAAATTGCTGCGATCACCTTGGCCGAGATTGATTGCGGACTTCTTCTTATTCAGCTGTGGAATCTTCCGCTTCTGTACAGCAGCAATGTCGTCCTTGGAATAACCAAGCACTGGAGAGCTCAAGAGGCGGGCCACTTTCCACTTCAGCCATTCGCTCGCCGAATCTGAAAGTGTAGGGGATGTCAGAGGAGGTGCAATGAAATGGAATCCCAAGCAAGAATCTTGGAAGTTGTTGGATAGATGTCGAGCCAGTCTCCAGTCGATACCAGCTGGTGACATGGAAGCAGACCCGGCGTTGCTACCAATATAGTGCTCATAGCCTAGTCTCTTCATCAGGGCATCTAGCAACTGGGCTGTTGTAGAAACCGGTGGAGCGTTGGGTGGCAGAGCATCGCTGAATCCCAGACCAGGCAGCGCTGGGATCACGACATGGAAAGGCTGGGTAGCTCCAGCATCTTCAGGGTCACTCAACGGTTGAACGAGGTGGCCGAGTGAAAGGTTAGTTAAAGGGAAGGGCGGTAAGAGAAGAAGTGGAACAGCATTGGCATGAGGTGAACGAGCGTGAATGAAATGGACCCGAACAGGTGTTGGTGGTGTAGAGATCTGGAAGCTGGTTCTGAATTGTGGAAGTGTTTGGTTCAGCTCTTCTTCGTGATCATGCCACGAGAATGATTCTTGCCTGGAGAAGGAATGTGAGCTCAGGCCTCGGTTGTTTACCCATGATAAATTCGACTTACCAGAAGTCAACTAGAGATTCGACTTGAGGCTTAGGCTCCCACCAATTTTGAGAGGGAGGCTCATGAGGAAGTCGAGTAAGCTCTAGTTTCTGACGCGTAATGTCCAGATATTTGCTCGATATCTATATTGGCTGATCAGTAATGTTCATGATGGCGGCGTTATTTCTCTGAGCTCACACGTATACGATAAGGTTGGACCTCCTCACCGGACTCTCCGGGTTGTTGTTGCTGTGACATTGTATGATTCAGGTTCTCAATATGGATATGAACGGAATCAACTCTGTTCGCCAAGGTGATGCAGATGCAATATGGTTTCACAGACGACCAAATAGAGACGAGCGAGGCTTGACAAGACGACAAAACAAACAGTTCAAGACGGAAAAGACCGAGAAATTAAAAATGCGACTCGCTTTCACGAGCTGAGTTGCTTTCGTAACCCGGTCAAAAAAACAAAGGACCCTTACGCCCACCTGCCACCCTTCCTGACAAGACCCTTGTCATGATAGCTGCTTGGATTAAGGGACCTTGACGTGGCTGACTCCCGCTGTGGCTTTAGCGTATGGGGAACGCGGCACAAATGGTCCGAATCGTCTCATGATTGGCTGATCAAGGCCTGATCCCTGGGATGTGGTGGCGGTGCATCCGAGCTCCCTTGCGGCTTCGGAAATGATCACTCTGGGCATCAGGCATTAGACGTGGCTCGTCTGTCCGCCTGCCTCTGCCAACTTTTTGAAAACTGGGAAACTCAGCTGGTGTGGAACACTTGGAGCGGGTTTCTGAACTATCGTTGGCTGTGGCTGGTCATACCGCCACACGTGTGTACTGTATGATTCGAGGCATGAAACACTAGACTAGGTAGCTGAGGAGACAACAAAACTTGACAACTCATCATGTACTGTAATAAAAGAATACACCAATAAAGTATGTATAATCAACACTGTTAACTTGAGATAAGTAGCTTGGAGGCTTACGCGAATGGTGTGGCTTTCCCCGTAAACTCCCATCTCCGATACATACCCAAACGCCTGTATGCAGCCCATTCTTCTTCCCATGTGACACCGCATCATCCCTCCTCTATCCTACATAAAGAACCTTGTGGGAGCCGCTGCGATGCGAAGATCATGAAACAGTCTAACTAGCAGGCTTCTGTACTAGCTTACACCTGGCGTCTATACCAGCTCTTCCTCTTTGGGAATAGAGCACTGGATGAACGATATGAATTTAGCGAACCGTTATTGAGCAAGTGGCTGACCTACTAGCGAGCTACAGTACCCTTCTACTGTGTCGCTGGTAGGATTTGGACTTCTCAGCCATTCCGTGGCGGGGGCTGACTACTCCCTTGCGGTCCGCCTCGAAGGTTGATCTGCCCTATTCGCGACACTATGTTGCTGCCAACTGCGTCAACAGCACCTCGGGGCGAAGTTAGAGTTGGGCCTTCTGGAGCTGTTTCTTGGACTCGAAACAGCTTGATAGAGGTCCCGTTCCAAATACCCATGGTTCCTCTCGATACTTGCATCTCGTTTGTAAATATGACTCCCCACAAGAGGGACTCATACCAGCCCAAGGCAAGCTGAGACCATTCAAATGAGTGCACACGAGGGTCTGAAGGTTCGATACCGACAATCTCAACGCCTGAGATCCGCCGTAGCGTTTCTGGTGTCGGGACATCAACAGCCAGTTCTTGGCGTGGCAGCAGAGCTGAGACTTGTTGAATGACTGCTAGGATTGTATGAAGGGGCAATTCAAGTAACCAGCTGTCGATCCACTGAGCAGTTGGCTCGAATGCGCCAGCTTGTGATTGCCCCGATATCGAATGTCCACCCAAACTTGTTGTGCTGTTTTGTCGTGAAAAGCTCGGGACGCCGGCAGGCATCTTACCGCGAGCCTTTTCAGACATTCCCCTCAACTGAGTTGGGACAGCATCCTCAGCATTGGGGGTGGATGATCTCCGGGAGGGTGCTTCACTCGACGTCGATCGTGCAGGGGTCTCTTGGTGCTCCTCGTCTTCACTTTCATCGTCGTCGTCGTCGTCTCCAATTGCGAATGCGCCATCTTCCGGAACTTCCTCTAGCGATGAGTGGCGTGGATGAGCGCTGCTAGGACTTCTTAGGCTGTCGACTGAGCTGCGAACAGAAGTAGGCTCTAATGCGTCAGCATGCTGTCCAGAATCCTTTCTTCTCCTGTTTCTTCTCTCAATTTCTTGTTGTCCACTCTCTAGTGTAAATGATCGCAAGGCTTCGACTCGCTTTTTATTCTTGAGAATAGCAAGCACAAGTTCAGGATTTTTGCGGTACTTGTTCTCCAGAATGGAGTTGATTGACTCTAAAAGCGAGTGCAGCAGAGTGTAATTGGTCTCATTCGCGAGAAGAAACGAAGGTGACGACATGGAAGAGAACAGCTGCATCAGTTTGGAGCTGCTGGCGCTACTCAGACCCTCAAGGTAAGGGGCAATGTTGTTAATCACCGCCAACAAAGCTGGGTAAATCGCTGACAGCTTTCCTTGGCTTGTTGTAATCAGATTGTAGATGGAATGTATGAGAAAGTCGGCATATGTGCCCCTAAAGCCCGGCACGCGAATCGAAACTGGCAAGCTCTCTTGTCCTTCGAAGTACTTGTTCAAGTTGACACCGAAATTCGTCTCCACGCTTAGAGTCTGAAGTAAAAAGGCGCACATTCGCACAACTCCCTGCTTGGTGGCATCGCTTTTGTACTCTAGGGCATAGAATAGGGCGAGTACAACAAAATCGTGCGCTCTCTCGGTGTCTACGATGAAGGATCGGAACCTTTTGTTACATTGGAGGATCTCCCAAAACAACATAAGTATTTCGGGAGCGAAGTGACCGGCAGACTGAGTACCCGGCAGATAAGAAGTCTTCTCCTGAAGAGGCTGGTTTAGGATCCGAGTCATCCCATCAACAATGAATTGAAAGTCTTGAGGCCGATGCAGCCGACCTAGAAAATGACGGTAAGAGTTTTTGGGTGATGGGTTAGATGGGCTTTCGGGAATTGGATACAGTAGGAGCACCAAGAGGAACTGCAGTGAGTAAGTGACAAGCATCTGCTTGCCATCCTTGAATACAAGGGTGTTGTAGGGCACCCGCCAGGTTGCAGGATTATATTTTAATGTCTGATGAGTGAAAAGTCAGCTTTCAAACAATCAAAAAAGACAGATATGCAGACAGACCGTATTGAGTAGAGAGCAGAGCACTGAGAGTACCACTTGCTTGTCCGGGCAAGCACAGAGATGGGTCAATGTGCGCACGCCGTTCTGTGGAAGGACACCGGCTGTCATGTACATGCTCTGACCAGCGAGGGTCAGAAGAAGCCGTAGAATCTCTGATCGATTGCTTTCATACTCCTTCGTTGTTGCGACGGCTGTATTGCAACCTACGCCGCTCTGCCAGATCGCATAGCTGACTTTGGGTCGTCCATTTGCCTGACGTGGTAACGTCAAGTCAGAAAAGAAGAGAAGATCCACCAATGTATCAACCAATTCCTCCGCAAGTGGCTTGACCTCCTCGAATTGGGTGGGATCGGCTTTGTGTTCAGCTTCTTGGGCTTCGTCGAAGAGGATTTCGTTCGCAATGGCAGCCTGTCGAGTCCGCTGTCTCCGTTGAGCCCAGAAGAACTGCTGTTCCCAATCGCTTAGAGATTCCTTCTCATATAAGTAAGGCAATATCCTAGTCAGGACCCGGACGCAGTTCAATGCCTCGCGCTCTGGAGCGAGTTCGGGGTCAGGGAACGATGGGTGATGACGTAGTATGAATAGGCGAGAAGTGACAGCGAGGATGAGAGTTTCTAGGTTTTCGAGAGCACGATCGCGAGTCCTTCGGATATCTGCAGGTGTGAATAAACTGAATACGTCCTCGGAGGACTCAGGAAGCTCCCAGAACTGGACAGGACATTAGCACACAAGGCTTCACTTTGGGGAGAGACACGGGGTGGAGTAGACGAACAGAGGTCCAGTAGGCATCATCGGCGGGTATATGTCGTTCTTCGGATAACCGAAAGATGCCTCGTTTAAAAACGAGCTTTGAGTCACTCGCGCCCATATTTATTGCATGAGAATGCCAGGGAAGGAGGGAGCGCTTCAGGAGAGTTTATTTCTTTGTGATGTCCTCATTGAACCTTGGGGGGCTCCAGCATGACGAGGTGTTGCGCTACTGTACAATAATGGATACCTACCACCTTATCTGTTCCGGCGCTTTTATTGACCAATCACGTGCACCGCTCAGACCCATATCCGAGATATTACCGAAGTCATTGATACTTACATGGGGATTTTTTTTTAATGTAGGTAGGTGCTAGGGATTGCACATCCCCCTCCATTCATGAAAGTTTGACTTTGATTGACTTTTGCTCTCCCTGTTCACCGATTTCGCGAAAGTAGCCTCAATGCTTCGCATTCGGCGTGGGCTAGGCTCTTCAGCCAGTTTCGCACACACTTGTCGACCTCACATACGATATCCCCGGCAATGGACACCCCTCCGATCGTTTGCGACAGACCCCAACCTGGACGATGCCTCGTTACCGGAACATGCCAGCAAGGCAGGCATAGAAAATGCACCGGAAGCGAATAGTCAGGAGTCTACCCATAGAAGAATCGCAACTGACGACGCCAACTTCAACGAAGCATTGGATGTAGTTCGACGAGTTTATGGTGTTGATAAGAAACAAAAGAATGAGAAGAATGAGGAGAAGCAGCCCGACTCTCAGCACCAAGATGAAGCTTTCAACACTGCGCAAGGAATAGCTGAAGAAACATATACGCCCGAAACCGATCCATCGACAACCTCGCAGCCTGGTGTATGGACTTCGCTGAAAGAGAAGCTACAACAGAAGAGCCCCATGGGGTTTACAACCACGTCTCAATTCAACCCCGAGTCAGCAGCAGGACGCCGTCGTATTGAGGAGCTACGTAAAGAAGCTGAGTTCATGAAGGAGAGCCACAAGGACCGGTTGAAACTCAATGTGAAGACGATGATTCCCCGGGATATGGACATGTCACCAGTCGAGAAGACAAAGGCAAGAGCGGTTCCCAAACTAGCCTATAAGCTGGAGAAGGTTCTCTTCAATCCTGGGCCTTATCAGCTTCAAGATAGGCGTACCCAGGTTTATAATTTTGATCCTTACCTGGGCACAATTATGCCAGTTAAAGAGTTCGATTTCAACGCCTTGAAGGAATATGTGACTTCTTCAAAGGATGAGACGTTAGCAGAGCTAACTGCGAAGCACAAAAAGAAGTACTGCGGTTCAACTTCAAGTATGACAGCTATGCTCTCGCACTTTCACTTCCTTCTGTCGGCTTGGAGACTACCAAACTTCGCCCACTTGTCAAATTCTTTTCCAATCGAGTATGAAAACTTCACCGTGTTTACCCGGGCCCCAGTGGCTGCGTTTGCCCGGTATAAAGATGGGGTGTATGCCATCGACGCCGATAAGGAGTTTGACACTGCGAGCATCCTTAGCATGCTGGGAAAGTCCATGGAAAAGCTCCTGACTTTACCAAAGGACCATTTCGAGAAGTATAGGCGAACTCGTTCGCATGAGCTCTCTGAGGAAGAGAAAAATGCTGATGAAGCCTTTCATTACACCACATTGGGAGATTTCATGATGCGATCACAGCTCGATGCTTACGATCCGAGGCTTCCCGGCAGTGGCGTCTTTGATCTTAAAACACGTGCTGTAGTTACCATCCGAATGGACGTGGCAGACTACGAAAAAGGCGTTGGTTATGAGATTGATTCCCGTTTTGGTGAATGGAGTTCATTCGAGCGCGAGTACTACGACATGATACGGGCAGCGTTTCTCAAGTATTCTTTGCAGGTACGAATGGGGCGGATGGACGGCATCTTTGTTGCTTTCCACAACACTGAGCGAATTTTTGGGTTCCAGTATATCAGCCTCGAAGAGATGGATCACGCTATCCATGGAACGGCTAATCGCAAAGTTGGTGACGGGGAGTTCAAAGCAAGTATTGGTCTTTTGAACGATCTCCTGGACCGAGCCTCAGAACGATTCCCTAAACAATCTCTGCGAATACATGTCGAAACACGACCGTTGGACCCCGCCGTAATGTACTTTGTTGCTGAACCTGTCAGCGATGAAGAGATGCAGAAGACCCAGGACAAGGGCAAAGCAGCTGTCGAGAAACTTGAAAAGGAAATCCTGGGCATAACACGCCAGAAGAGTGAGGACCAAGACGCCAACCCTATGGAAGAAGTCAGTCCCATCAAAGACCAGGAAGACACAACGAACAGTACTCGAAGATCTGCACCCGTTGCCGAACCGCAGAGGCAGAAATCCTGGGATGAGATGATGGCGAAGGTAGACCAGACCGTGGAGAACGATGCTGCCGGGATGGCTAATGTTAGAATTGCTATCGAGCAAGCTATTCGACACAGCGGCTTGCTTGCCACAAAATCTAAGGAGGAGAGGCAGGCGTATCTTGACGAACTTGTCGAGGCTTTGGGCAAGGATTTGAGAGGTGGCAAGGAAGGCGCCAATGGATCCAATGACGCTCTCAACATTTCAGCAGATGAACCAAGCGAGGTTTCTCAGGGTAGCAGTTCCACTACTGGCCTAGAATCCGAGAATGTCGAGTCTGACGAGGTCGTCTCCGATCACGCCCAAAGCAGCGAAATTGTGGTAGATGATACTGTTAAGGACGGTGCTTCTCTCAAAGATCTCATCCTCAAGGTTGCTGAAGGTGTCGAAAGCAATACAAGCAACTTGGGAACTTTTGAGCGAGTTCTATCAGAGCTGGTACGAGAACAGAAGCAGTTGAGTAATGAGACGGAGGAAGACAACTTGGCCGACACCGATGGTGTCCCTATAGCGATCACCGACGATTCTTCTCTAACAGAAACGGCAACTCCTGGTCAAAACAAAACTACGCAGTCTGAACGAGGAGTATTAGGCATGTATGTCACAGTCCGCAACAAAGTCGACGACAAGATTGTAAAACGTGTTGAAAACCAAAACTTGGGAGAAGTACCCAACTGGACGTTAGAGTACGCAATCACAGAGTTATCGACAGACAAAGCGCGAAAGATCTTGACCCAGATCAAGGCCCGCAGAAGAGAGTTGATGAATGATAAGAGCGACAAGCGCAGCAGACAGTGGTACAGACTATGGAATGGACAACTGCTGAAACGCACCAACGCGGGGAAGAAAACTAGGAAGATGATGACGGAGAGGGAGGAGAAAAGGGGTATCAAGGTTGCGTGGAAAACCGGCAAGGCGCCGTCGAAGGAGGCTACAAGCTACAAGAAGGAGGCTACAAGCTACAAGAAGGAGGCTGCAGGCTACAAGAAGAAGCCTGCTGTACACAAGAAGAAGACTGCTGTACACAAGCCTGTACACAAGAAGAAGACTGCGTCCAAGAAGTCGAAACAATCATGAAAGAACGACTTGACAGAGGGCAGGGAATCGACCGAAACTGACTAGCATGAATGTAAGATAGCATGATGGGTGTCCAAAATTTGTTTTTATGTTGGAGCAGGAAACTCCTTGTATTACTATATGCCAAACTCTTGTATAATTTTCGTATTAGAATTCTTTACGTCGATGGTGGTTAACGGATGTACGAAGAGACGCATAAAAGAAATACAGACAATCACACACTTTAAACTTGTCAGAGAAGTCTTGGGGTTTTGTGAAAGATGAAGCCATCATTGAATCAGATTCGCTAGGTTGTGATGCATGTAGTCTATGGATACATGGTGACGTTATCCTCGACATGGATCCTTGTTTGAATACTAAGGTATGGTATGGATGTTGGGCCTATTCAGTCATGTGGGCGCTGTATTAGCGCCCCTAAGCCGGTCTGGTCTAAGAGAAACACTCCAATTCACATAGTCTAGCTAATTAGTACCTTACATATCCTGGGGTTGTCACTTGAGAAACAAGTCTGGTGATGAAACATTTAAACTGAGTTTAATCATACCACTTATTTCTTTAATCCTTTCAAATAACTGCTAACTTTGCAACATTCCGAGCTTCCTTCAACCAAACATGGTAAACATGCGCTTACCAATAGCTCTTTTGCCCTGTCTTGGCGTGATAGCAGGCGTCGTCGGAAGTGACGGACCAGCTATCGTTCCTCATAGCATCGACGACATCCAAAAGACTCTGTATAGAAATGATTGGGCGGATCGTATATGGAAGCAAATCCAGGGTGTTTCGTCTTGCTCAGGATGCCAGGTCAGTAGCTCTTGCAAGGTGTGAGATTGCATATCATAATGGGGGGCTAATTATCAATGCTACAGGGTTTGTTGTTGACATTCAAAAGCCTCGCGAATCTGGGTGATAGAACGTTTATAAATACGCTTCAGGACGTGTGTAAGAAATCAAAGGTGCGTCCACTTCACTTCCACGCAAGACGAATACTAACAAACCAACTTCAGGTTGAAGATGCAGATGTTTGCGATGGAACTATCGAGCTTCAAGGGCCCATCATCGCCGAGGCGCTGAGAAATGTAGCTATCGGTTCAAAAACAGCACAGCACTTCTGTGTCACGTTTCTGGGTCTTTGCAATTACCCAACTGTGGAGGAGTGGGATGTTCCTTTACCGCCTGATCGGTCTCACCTAAAGCGTCCGATTCCAAGCGGACAAGATCCTATCAAGGTCGTTCACTACTCTGATATCCATGTTGATCAGCTTTACACTGAGGGTGCAAATGCGAAATGCAACAAGCCAATATGCTGCAGGTAAGTCAGGGATGTTGAACCTCTTTACTACGATACTGACTTGAGCAGACCCTTCACAGAGGGTGATGAACCTGGAAGAACAGAGTCTCCAGCAGGTCCCTTTGGCGAACACACCTGTGATTCTCCCCCTTCTCTTGAGGACAGCATGTATAAAGCAATCAGGGAGATAGTCCCGGATGCAGCTTTTACCATCTTCACTGGAGACGTTGTTGACCATTCAATCTGGAACACCACATGGGATTATAATGAGCATCAAAGTGAGCCTCTATCAACATCCGATTTGCTTCTCGGCTAATTTGGGTTAGTTATTGAATCCTACGAACACATGGATAAACACCTTGGTATAGTCTATGGCACAGCGGGAAACCACGAGTCTCATCCTACAAATGCCTATCAGCCCAGCTCTATTGGTGATGCGTCCTCATGGATTTACGATCTTCTTGCCGGGACATGGTCTCGCTGGATCGGACGCGAAGCAGCTTCCAAAGCAGCACAGATAGGCGCCTATTCCACCAAGTATCCCCACGGAAACTTGCGTGTCATTTCTCTCAACACAAACCTGTTTTACCGTGGAAACTTTTGGCTGTTCCAGAGAAAGATGATCCGCGATCCTAGTGGTCAAATCGACTGGCTTGTCGAAGAGCTTGATGCTGCTGAGAAAGCTGGAGAGCGAGTTTATATCATCGGTCATATGCCCCTCGGTGATCGGAATGCCTTCCACGACCAGTCAAATTATCTGAACCAGGTAATCAACCGATATTCGTCGACTATTGCAGCCATGTTCTTTGGGCATACTCACAGAGATCACTTCCAAATAACCTACAGCGATGGCCCAAATAAAACATTCAACAATGCTCTGCTCACATCATATGTCGGGCCTTCCCTCACTCCAACATCAGGCATGCCATCATTCCGTGTCTACGACGTCGACCCCGTCACATTTGCAGTTCTAGACGCCACTACCTATAGTGCTGACATGAACTCTCCGACGTATCAAACTCAAGGTCCTGTGTGGAAGAAGTACTACTCCGCAAAGGAAACATACGGCACACTTACAAGTCCGGTGCTTACAGACCCCAAAGCGGAGCTTACTGCAGCGTTCTGGCACAATGTCACAGAAGTGTTTGAGAAGAACCAAACAGCTTTTGATAGCTTTATGCTGCGTCTTAGCAGGGGCTATAAACAGCCGGTATGCGAGGACGAGTGCCGAAAATCACAGATCTGTCTGCTGCGAGCCGCGCGAAGTCAGGATGGTTGCGATGTTCCCACTTTGGGTTCTTCATATCATACAAGAATGGAGGATAGTGCTGAGAGGGACGAGTGTGGAATTTCTGTTATACAGGCTACATTCTCAGCGCTGGTAGCCAAGGAGGGAGTTCTGAGGGTTTTGCAGGATATATTGGCGGAGTTAGATGTCAAGCTGCATGGATGATCAGGCACATACGGATAGAGAAATGAGATTTGCATAATCTACACTCTGCACTTCGTGTAGTGGATTAATAAGCAGTTGGTGTCTTTCGAGGATGATCCGTGAGTTGTCATCAGCACATCCACGTCCTGTATTGCGAGGTGGCACCAACGGATAACCTTGCCTGTAAGCACTTGTTTGATGCGAATTACCGCGTAACGAGTTTATCTTACCCAGCTATCGAAATCCATGACAACGTCCGCACCCACTGCTATCTGCTGTTATGTTTATGAAGTCTTTCTATAAGTCCATGTCAGATTCTCACAGCCACTCACACTACTCCTTCGTTGGCTAGTATCCTTTATCCGGTGACCTCTGCCCGAACCATCCTGATCTTTTTACTTATACCAGACACCTTACCGAGTCCGGACCCTATCTAATGCCGTCGTAGGAGCGGACAGTAAGCGGACACATTCTCGGATACATCATGTCATCTTTCGATAAGGAGTTTCAGCGTAACTTTGCTGACTTGAAGGATCAAATAGTCTTAAATCTGACAACCTCTAAATTGCGATTTGCCCAACCACGTCAAACAAGCGCCCAGGAGCCTTATATGCTGGCATCCAGGAACTCTCTGTAAGGTTGGTAAGGGTAAAGATTACAAATAGAATAGTATATAAGGGGGAGATATGAGACGGCATCAGTACAACGCTTCGTATATTCATTTTCTCTCTTCTTCTTTTTCAAGACAGCACATGAACTAAAGCATGGCAACATCACAGGATCAACCGCTTGGCCCCGATGTTTGCGTGATAGGAGCAGGACCACTCGGTCTCATCGCACTTAAGAACCTTCGTGAACAGGGACTTCATGCTAAAGCATTGGAAAGGCACGAATATATCGGTGGAACATGGCATGCTTCGTCGAATGCTGAGCAGACTACTGCATCAGAATACACGACAGCGAATACCTCCAAGCAGTGTGTACGTTTAGGCCAACCATGAGAGGCGGGGAGATACTGACATTTCACAGTGTGCTATCACTGACTTTCCTATGCCTGATGGTAAGTCAAGAGTATCAATCTTGATAACATGAAGCTCATGTTGTTGTTGTCAGAATTCCCTATGCATCCTCCTCAGAAGAACCTCGAACAATACTTCGAAATGTACGCTGAGAAATTCAACCTTCTCCCACACGTCGAGTTCTCGATATCAGTAGATCACATTGAACGTGATGAGAAACACCAGAAGTGGAAGGTTTTCACCAAGAATGCGAAGACGGGCGTTGAAGAGGTCAGGGCATACAGTCGTGTGGTAGTCGCCACTGGGATGCTCAACACCAAGCACATGCCACATGTGAAAGGCATTGAACAGTTTTCTGGAGACGCTCTTCACTCTAGACAGTTCAAGGATCCTCACAAGTACCGCGGAAAGAACGTAATCGTCGTGGGAGTTGGTGCAACCGGCGTTGACTCAACGTCTTTCCTTGTCAAGGCCGAGGCCAATAAAGTCTACGCCAGCCATCGAGGCACCGTTTTTGTTGTAAGTTCTCCGGACTAAAAGCACCAAAAGATATGGGCTGATCATAAGATAGCTACCTAGAAAGGTTAAAGGGCAGGCCTTTGAGCATAGTATGAGCCGTCGCATGGCTATGTGCATACGATCGTTGGGGAACTTCTCGCCGACTATTCTTGCAGCATTGATGACCAAGATGATGGCCAGCGTGCGAGATAAGGAGTGGCCACTCATGAAGGAAATCTTGAAAGGCCGGCCAGTCGATGGGATTTTCCATCGAATACCACTATTCTCGGCGGACCTGGCGGACAATCTAAAGAATGGCAGTGTCAAGTCCGTGATGGGGATCCAAGAAATCACTGGGCCGAAGACGGTTATGCTGACGGATGGTACCGTCCTCGAAGACATCGATGCCATCATCTTTTGTTCGGGTTATGGCTATGACTTCTCCATCATCAAGGGTCCTGGCGATCCCACTGACCCAGCCATTGCCCCTGATCACAATAAGAAGATCGAAGCAGCCAAGTATTATCAAGACGACCACAAATTTGCTCGTCTTTACCATGGCTTCCTCTCAGAGCAGTTCCCAGAATCATTATCCTTCATCGGCCATGGCCTCATCATGAAGCCCCCGTTCGTGCTGAACGATCTCTTCACCATGGCGCTGGCAAGTCTATGGTCAGGAAGTTACCCCATCGCAAACGCAGAAGAGCGTCGCAAAGATATCAACGCTCACTACGACTTCATCGTCAGCGTACTACAACGAGGCCCAGTTCCCCACCCAGGATTGCGGTTCAAGATGGTCAAAACTTATGAGTTCATCAATCAAGCGGCAGGTACTGGAGTGACAGATCGACTGGGTTGCTTTACCTGGGAGGCTTGGAAGTTGTGGTGGAATGACCGAAAGTTTTATAATCTTCTTATGGATGGGACTGATGTTCCCGCGGCGTATAGGCTATTTGATACAGGTCGAGGTCGAAAGCCTTGGGCTGGTGCGAGAGAACATATCATTAAGACGAATGCCGAGGTGAAAGAATTGGGAGAGGTTTGGAAGAAGGAGAATGACAAGAAGACGAAGTAGAGTGATGCATAGTAGTAAGAGATGTCCATATACGAAGCTTCTTTGAAAAAGTCTGTCATTAGCTGTGCCATTAGAGGTAACCTAAGGGATGAAGCAGCACATGATATTCTCTCCCTTGAGATGCGACAAAGGACAGGCGGAATACAGATATCTTTTCTTGAGCAATCATAAGTCTCCAACGGTTGTAAAAGAGGATTCTCAGCTTCTTATTATCGATGCCACTGAGAAATATATTCACAGAGTAACCAATGTATAAAATGTATTGATTGTCACTCTCATTGGGTACCAGATTGTTTGCATGAATGAGGTTATGTTATGCAGCCTAGACTAATAGACTAAGGCACTGGCTACTCTGTACGTCCAAGCGTTCCAGCCACTCTAAACGTTCCATCCCTAGATCTCAGCTGCATTTAGAAATGGAGGGATCCGCATCTCTTTTACCTTGATCAACAACAGTATCGACCTCTCACACTTTCGCTTCCCATAACTCAATTCTACATAATAAATCAACCACCAAAAAAAGAGAGCGCCTCATCTGTAGCTTATGCTCGGCATTCGTCCTACTCTTAGAGCGAGGCGTTCCTTGTTGGATCTTATCCGCACCAGAGGCGACGACGAAGACGACAACAGCAGCAGCCATAGAGAACAAGGGAGTGAGGACGACGACAGGTCCCCGGCCAGGTCCAACTCCAGTTCCAGGGGCTTCGGTGGCCGTTTCAGTGGAAGCTCCAGCGATTCAGCCCCCGCGCCGCCCGCTAACGTTCACATTAATACTGCTGATGGTGCAGGTGATGACCCCACTCTCAGAGCTGCTGCATCGTCATCATCGGCTCGACTCCACTCTGAAGCTGCTGTTGCTCTTGCTGCTCTAGCGTTGGTCGATGTGGATGTAGCTCGTCAAGTGCCTCTGCCAAACTCTCCACCACCATCTCCGTCTACGTCTGCGTCTTCGTCTCTGTCCCCATCTTCATCAACACCTCAATCTCCATCTCGACCGCCTCCGTCGTCAACCTTCTCCCCCGGTTCGACATCGCATTCCATCCGGCCACAGTCGCCGAGTTCACCTATATCACCTAATAATCAATCCGATAACGCGCCAGTTTCGTCACCCAAGATGCCTCCTGTGCGTTGATTCCCGACCTCCCCCAAGCTTCCATTCTTGTCTTTCGCCCGATACTCGTTGGCGACGCAGCGCACTCTATGCTTCTGGCTTATCGAGACTGACTTTGATTTAATCCTAGAAGAAGGCTGCCAACAAGAGCAGCAAGTCCAACGAGGACGATGGCTACACAACTGGTATGCTCGACCCAACCTCCAAGTTTCAAGCTACCTTGCGGTGTCGCTAACTATCTGCAGGTAAAATCTACTCTATCTCCGGGTCAGTACCTGCCGCATCACACAACCTGCGTCAATATCCTGCCGCAAAACATGTTCTTCGAAGCTAGCTCACCGATATCCAATATGTTATACTGACTTTTTGCAGTCCCGTCGTTATCGCCGAGGACATGATTGGTGTTGCCATGTACGAGTTGGTTAGTTGTATAATCCACCGTCATCATCCAGCCCAAATTGACCTAATAATGCTGTAGGTCAGAGTAGGACACGACAACCTCGTTGGTGAGGTTATCCGAATCAATGGCGACCAGGCCTCTATTCAGGTTTACGAGGAGACATGTACGGCGATCCATGATAAAGATACAAAGGTCACAAGCTAATCGTCATCGCAGCCGGCGTCATGGTCGGTGACCCCGTCTACCGAACCGGAAAGCCTCTGTCCGTCGAACTCGGTCCCGGTTTGCTCAACGGTATCTACGACGGTATCCAGCGTCCTCTCGAGGCCATTTCCAAGATGGCCAAGTCCATTTACATTCCCCGCGGTATCGCCGTCCCTGCTCTCGACCGCGAGAAGAAGTGGGAGTTCACACCCTCCGTCAAGGTTGGCGACCACCTCTCTGGTGGTGATGTCTGGGGTTCCGTTTTCGAGAACTCCTTCCTTGCCAACCACAAGATTCTGTTCCCTCCTCGCGCCCGGGGAACCGTTACCAAGATCGCCGCCAAGGGCGAGTACACCGTTGTCGACAACATTCTCGAGGTCGAGTTCGACGGCAAGAAGACCGAGTACCCCATGATGCAGTCCTGGCCTGTCCGAGTGCCCCGTCCTTCCAACGATAAGAAGTCCGCCGATCAGCCCTTCATTGTCGGTCAGCGAGTTCTCGACGCCCTTTTCCCCAGTGTCCAGGGTGGTACCGTCGCCATCCCTGGTGCCTTCGGTTGTGGAAAGACTGTCATTAGTCAGTCTGTGTCCAAGTTCTCCAACAGTGACGTTATCGTCTACGTCGGTTGTGGTGAGCGAGGTAACGAGATGGCTGAAGTCTTGAAGGATTTCCCCGAGCTCACCATCGAGGTCGACGGCCGCAAGGAGCCCATCATGAAGCGAACAACCCTTATTGCCAACACTTCCAACATGCCTGTCGCTGCCCGAGAAGCTTCCATTTACACAGGAATTACTGTAGCCGAATATTTCCGTGACCAGGGTCTCAATGTTGCCATGATGGCTGATTCTTCTTCCCGATGGGCTGAGGCTCTTCGAGAACTTTCAGGTCGTCTGGGAGAAATGCCTGCCGATCAGGGTTTTCCCGCCTACCTGGGTGCCAAGCTTGCTTCTTTCTACGAGCGAGCCGGTCGTGTCCAGACCCTTGGCTCTCCTGAGCGAGAGGGCAGTGTCAGCATTGTCGGTGCTGTCAGTCCCCCTGGTGGTGATTTCTCGGATCCCGTTACAACAGCTACTTTGGGTATTGTGCAGGTCTTCTGGGGTCTTGACAAGAAGCTCGCTCAGCGAAAGCATTTCCCTTCCATCAACACCTCGGCCTCTTACAGCAAGTACAACAACATTCTTGACAAGTACTACGAGAAGAACTACCCCGACTTCCCCCGACTTCGTGACCGCATCAAGCAGCTCCTTTCCGACTCTGAGGAGCTTGACCAGGTCGTGCAGCTTGTCGGAAAGAGTGCCCTGTCTGATCCCGACAAGATTACTCTCGATATCGCTGGCTTGATCAAGGAGGATTTCCTCCAGCAGAACGGTTACTCAGACTATGACCAGTTCTGCCCCATCTGGAAGACTGAGTGGATGATGAAGCTCATGGTTGGTTTCCACGATGAGGCTCAGAAGGTTATTGCACAGGGCCAAAGCTGGTCCAAGGTGCGAGAGGCTACTTCCGACTTACAAGCCAACCTGCGACAACTTAAGTTCGAGGTGCCTACCGAGGGCCAAGAAGTCATTACCAAGAGAGTAAGTTGTCTGACTAGGACATTTGACAAACATGTGCTAACGCAGTTCTTAGTACGAGGAGATTCAACAGAAGATGACAGACAAGTTTGCTGCTGTCATGGACGAGTAAGGCCCGACCTACGTTGCGTTGCTGGTTGTTTCTGTCTTGAAGCTATAGATGAGTTATGTTGTGGGATGGACCAAAGCATCACCGTTCTTCAATTACTGTTTGCGCCGTCCCGTAGTCTAGTATATGCATCCAATATCAATTTGTTCGAAACACGAAACGGCCTTATTCCATGATGTTCTCATAGCATACTCGGTTACGAGATCAAGCTAGGTGGGTCAGTATGAGTGAGTTTAAAGTGATGAGCTGATGTGGGGCTTATGCAAGTTCTCGACGTCAAACAACTTGGAGACCAGGATGTATACTCACAAATATTAAAACTCTATAACACCATTATATATAATTCTTACAGCCCTGCTGTTGGCGCAATAAACACAACATTCTACACTCATAAATCTCGCCCTTCCTTTATCCCCTCCTTCATCGACCCCTCACTCCCCGAACAATGTCCGAAGAGCTTCAAGACGAGGTCGAAGCCATCAACTCCATCTACGGCGACGGCAGTCTCGCCCCATCAGAAGATGATTCCTCAATCTATATCTTAAATCTCCCTGGCGATGCTTCCTCACTCCGTCTCAAGTTCCCTCCAGATTACCCCTCTCAACCACCCACCGTCTTAGGCACCCACCACAGCTCCGGCGGCGTAAAGGGCGCTGGCGCTCGTGATCTTGGACTTTTCAGGGATGCTTTGGGTGAGGTCTTTCAAGAAGGTTTGGTATGCCTCTTTGATGCTGTAGAGGAGTTTACGCGGAGGGCGGAAGAGCAAAAGCCAGAGTCTGAGGAAGTCCAACCTCAAGCTGCGTCAACACCCGAGGAAGAATATTATGAAGAGCCGGATTTCCCACCCCCGGAATGGATTCTCTCCGACCTCGTTACAGAGTCAAAATCAACATTCCTAGCGCACGTTGCGAAAGTCACATCGCCTGATCAAGCACGCTATTACGTCCAGCTTCTTCTCGCATCAGATAAGCGCATCCGCGGCGCCACGCACAATATGACAGCGTGGAGGATCCGAGGACCTGGCGCATCGAGTTTCCAGGATTGCGATGACGATGGCGAGGCCGCTGCAGGAGGAAGAATGTTGCATCTTATGCAGGTCATGGATGTTTGGGATGCTATGGTTGTGGTGACGAGGTGGTATGGTGGTGTTCAGCTAGGACCTAGAAGGTTTGCGCTCATCAACGCTGTAGCAAGGGATGGGTTGGTGAAGGCTGGTTTGGTTAAAGAGGAGAAGCAGGAGAAGAAAAAAGGGAAGTGAGGGACTTCGTAATGAGACTCTGAATGATAATTTGTATGAATATAACGTGGTACAGAGATGAAATGCATCATCAAACGAGTGTTGCACTATTCGGTATCAAAATTGAACTCAACCGCATGTCTCCAGGAACACCATTTAGACAAGCAACCCAAACCGCCCATCGCCTAAGCTGAAATATCTAGAAACCACTTATTCTCACACGTCCAATCCTGCAGTCCAACTTCACAGCAAAGAAACGCCGTCTCATTTACGCCTTTCGTTAGTTGCTCATTTACTCTGAGCATTTCATTATCGTACAGTAATATGGCTTCATCTTCCTCCTTCATTTCGTAACCGTGTCGACAGCCGGTGGCTAATTCTCTTCGCTCAGTAGAGGCTTCAAGATATCCATTGCTCTAACAGCCTGCTCTTCAGATAGAATCACAGCACCTGCCTGTGCCGTCGACAGATATGATAGCTCCGAGCTGGCAGCGATCTGTGAGTCCTGTACCAGTATACCAGCAACACCACATACGATACCCGTAGCTTCAAGAGGAAGACTCTTTAGGTCGAGGAAAATCGGGATCAGACAGGCGTCAGTATCTCCAACAAGCGAGTCGCCGAATATGTCAAGAAGATTCTTGTCGAGCAGCAGAGATGGTGGATCCTCCTGAGCCAGAGTAACAGACATAAATCGAGGTTGCGATACAAGTGCTGAGATGATGCATGTGTATAATTTCGTGTCGACATTGTCCGCCCAGCTTGGTCTACGACCGTTTCCAGTTGCATGTCGACTAATTGAAGGGCGTTGATGCGTGAAATTTGCAAGTTGCGATGTTTCACGTCCAGAGCATTGCACCAGCTCAAGGGTTTCTTCAAGGTTCGGTGCCACGTTTCTCTTCTTCAATGTACCAAAAATGCGCGTTTGCAGCTCGGCAACATTGAGTGGGAGACCTTCATGGGGCGGTGATGATGCTGGCAGTCCATTCCCCTGCTTCTGACTGTTCGCAGCAGAAGTGATGAAGTTCGATTCGTTGTCGGACAGCTCAAAGCCCTTCGCTATAAGAGATTTGACCACATTTTCGCGCTCCTTGGTCGGGACTAGAATGAAATCGGAATAATAGGTCGTGATGAAGAAGATGGGGATACCAGCAAGGGCGAGTGGGGAAGTCAATTCCATGACACGGCCACCCGCATCCAGTCCAGCACTAATAACAGAAAGAACCATGTAGGACTCTCTGGAAACGGAGACAATCTTCGCAACATCGCGCGGCAGGGTCTTTAGAACTGGCTCGAACACATTTTGAGCCCACGAGGTGTGGCAGACAACCGAACACTCTAGAGGCGTGATACTGATGTTGAGAAAGCCATGCTGACCATCAGAAGTGAGTCCTTGTAACTCGTACTCGGGTGAGTCGCGCAGGCCTCCTGTGCCTTGCGATTGCGGCAGAAGCACTCGCAGAATAGGTTGGAGTAGGCTTGAGTACAGGCTGAGGGGGATGTGAATCAGCGTATATGTGCCATCCTAGAGTACACAGGTTAGAACGAAAGTGAACTTGGAATGCGATTCGACAAAGTGGTCGCGGTTGGCCATGGAATGAACGACAACTCTACCGTCAAACTTTCTGCGCAAAAGTGCAATACTTACAAGGAAAGACACCTGCGCATTCATGATGAACAACGAGCATGGGGGTCCGGGATTTTTGTACTACAGTTTTGGCCAAAGCGAATGCTGGGCGCAGTGGAATTGAGTCTTTTGCGGCGGGGTCAAACTGATTGAAGCCGACAACAGATTGGCGTGATGTCGAAGCCGAGTTTCTGACTGGATCATGAAGATGTCTCGTAGATTGAGTACCTGCTGTAAGGTTTGGACTAAGGTTGGGAGAGAAACAAGAAACAAAGAAACGGCCAATGTCCGAAACCCCGGTAAACTCTGATTTGGCTCGAGGTGTATAAAGCAGATTTGCGTGTGAAGAAGGTTTTGAAAAGGTTACGCAGCATGCAACGAGGAGGGTTGAAGAAGAATTGGATGCAGGTCCAGTCCAAGCCAGACAGACAATGGAGGGTACGATAAGGGTAAACCCGCGTTATTAACTCTCCTCCTCATCTTGGAGGACGGTACAGAGTACCTTGAATGTAAGTATCGCTATCTCTGCTCTGGGCCGAACGGGAAGGGCACGTCCCTCGATCGAGCCCAGCCCTGCAGGCAGGGTTTTGCCGTCCTAGACAAGGTCCGGCGCCATGGCCAACTTAGGAATTAGTTGAGTTGGCACAGTTAGGCTATGACGGCAGCAACGTTGATGGACATGCAGGTGGGTTTTCAGGGTACTCTGAGTGCTGGCACTAAAGCATTGACTTTCGACTCTTGTAGCCACTGACTTGGCCGTTGAAGCCCCGATTGATAGCTAAGAACTCTTAGCTGGCATTGCTCTGGCTGTCTGGGTAAAAATTTTCTATGTTGGTTTCGAGATACGAACTCTGAATGCTGCGTTGACGGACAACGATCAACATTTCTCCACGGGAGATGGACACGCTCGCATTGAGGAGGCCGCTCGAGGGTGGTTTGATTGCAGATCTTCACCCAATACCCGATGCGCAGAGACACATTCATCCAGTTAAGGTACGGTAAGACCCAAAAGTGCAGATGGCGTTTATGTCCACGACCAATATCATTCCACAACATGGACTCGGATAGCGCATGAATAGGAGAAAGAAACAATCAGATGTGCTGCAGGTCTATACGTTTTGAGCCGTGTGTCCCAGAACACAAAGATGCAGAGTACCTAAGCAGCCAGGCAACGCGCCCTCGTGATCATCCTGGTGTCACTACATCACCACCAACAGAATATTGTTTTCGTCGATATAAGTGCGTGATGATGGTGTTGAGATCGACCCGTGAGGCAGAGCTCTGTGACAACGGATGTCGTGATAGGTTGAGATCATGAGGAATGTATTTGTAGAGAGCCCATATGCAATGTACAGTTGGTGGTGCGTGGGGGCAAGTACAAGCCGAACTAGAGAGACAGAGAGGACCGGGACCCCTTGTTCTGTAAGAGGCGAGCCTGTATCCATAGTCAGAACAGTCATGGATTGGTTGAGCCGAGTCAGATTCCAAAGCAACAGCTACCACTAACAACCATACTCGACGGGAATAGTTGGTAGGTTCTTGCGTACTATTGTACTGTCTGAAATCATAAGGGGATATAATAGGAATTATCTACCGGTAACTGGAAGAGTACGTGATTGATGATTGCTCTTGAAGCTTTCGATGTATTTTTGATGCGCTGTAGACTGCAGTACAGTACTGCGCGTATGTATGTTCAGCTCCTCGACGAATCGTAAATTGTTCGATGATTCTATTGGGTAAGAGGCGAACCGTGAGTTCGGGTTCGGTTTTGCTGATCAGGCCAAGGTGATGGAAGACGATGATATCAATATTGGTATTGATGAGCAGATGAGGTGAGCTTGATGGTTTCCCCGATTAGAACAGGTACCTTTAGCCTTCCCTGTAAGTGAGACTTTGGGGATCACCCGGACACTAAAGGAAAGTACAGGTCACCGTTCTTGCTATTAAAATTGTCATAAGCAATTAGTAGAACTTGACGGAAGGCAGCTTACCGAAGGGCACCTGCCTTGCCTGAACAGGCAGTATCACCAAACCCAACTGTCAACATATAATGCCTTCAAGACGTCACCTTCCAGACTCATGTACCTGGTATTTTCAGGTCTGGTTGGGTCAGCTACAAATGGATCCTAGCTACAAAATCCTGCGGCTATCCACTCTCGGAAACACCCCTAGGGACGGACCCCAGCTTTTTCTGTACAGTACAGTAATTACATGTATTCTCGCGACTCGCAAATTCGAGATCTTTACAGTCGAATGACAGCAGCCAGCCCCTTTGGGTCATGATGGCTTCGCCGCACAATCGCATCGAATCTAAAGCTTGCATCACTCCACAGCACGCGAGTTGGGCTTCTTAGTGTCAGCTGCCCCTGGACCTGCGTGCTCTGCCTTGCTTTCAGCACCAACAGCAACCCAGTGGCATGATGCCTGAATCTGTCAGCTACACTTCGACTCTCGTGTTGCAGAACCTCAATAATGAGATCAATGAACGGACCATTGCTTATCATGCCTCAAAGCAGGTCCGCCGCCGTCACATTGCATGACTCTGACCTTGCTGCACGCGTCTCAATACGGCCGTTGATGGATTATCTCACCTCGGTAGACAACAGCGCAGCATTTCGATCTCACCTCCTCGTTGATGTGCTTCCGTCAACAGTCGGGTGATAAAAATTACCCCACGAATGCTGTTGTAGCGGGCGCAGATATCACTAACACAGGTCTGATTTCTAGGGTCGGGTCCAGCTTCTTCCAGCCCCCTGTCGACCTGTCAATTGCTCACTAATGGCATGGCACCATACGGTGGACTTGTGATTCACAGCGTGACCACTTGTCAATATGGTCTTCCATTACATTCCCCTACTCGGCGTCCAATACTACAAGTGACGCAGTGATGTCACGCCTTCGGCCTTTGACGAAGAGCCTAGAGCGGCGTTGACCGATCCATCGCGACAGTAGACACCTCTGTATCTACAAGACATTCCATGACCTTGTCATCGGTCACTCAGCTGGCAAAGAACCAACTCTGGCACTACCTACGTATCACATCTATCTATTTACAAAGCTAGGTAGTCAACGCTGCCGGCCATCAGAATAATGTCCATATTAACGCCTATCAGAGAGGGTCCTGTCCCGCTCCCTTGTGGGACAGTGCCAAGTGGATTGCGATAAAGAACCCCAGAATGGGGTCTTACACCTCTGCATATCGTAATGCAATCCAAATCAACTCATGATAGCCACGAGCTAGTTTTCTGATGATTGAGAGAGTGGTGTACTGAAACAATCAGATATCGAACAAACACGGGATAATATATCTCCCGAGCCCATGGTTGTTCGGCCTTGTGGCACCCGATCGACGCCAGAACTTCCTGTCCTGTCGCAAGTCCTTCAGCAGTGACATTGAAGCGTCGAGGAGCGAGCCAGCGAGCGGAGGGGGTGGTTCATGCATGACATCCCTTGTCTGGGGAAGACAACCACGCCCTGCTGTATCTCTTCATATCCAGTGACAAACGATTGCCAAGACTCGTTGCTTGCCGATTTTGACGAAGCCAAGACCAAGACAAAAAAAACCCTGACTCAATTCCCAAAACTATGACTAGATATAGGTACTTTCTTGATACCCGTATATCATAAGTTATTGCGATATACCACAGAGATGCGGTAATCGTCGGCAATGGCATTCAACAACAACCTTGTCAAGACAGCTCAGTTCATTCCTATTTCGAGCTAGTTTAAAGTTTATCTATCGCTTAACTCCAACAACAACCAGGTTTCTTGGACTCAATCCATAGTCAAACACCGTTTCGACCCACGCGTGACGGACGAGATCGTCGTGTTCCTTGAGATATGTCCACCGGTCCGACACGATGAGCGATTCAACCGCCATTGCGCTGAAAGCCATGAGACTCCAAACAGCGCACAATTCCTTCTTGCGGGGCAGATATTGAGCCTCGTATCGTTCGATTTCTTCGTCTGTAATATCGCCCATCTTCTCCTGCATGACTTCTGCGTATTGTTTGTACTCGGTGTTGGTTGTGAGTTTCTCGACTGCTCCACGAACATAGGACTTGAATGTTCCATAGCAGCTTTTCCGTAATGATCCAATGATTACGGGGTTGGTACTGATATCGAAGGGACTTTCGCTGTCATCCTGGGTGGAGGCCGGGCTCTCTGTCTGTTGGGATTCTCCTTGGCCATCCCCATGCCGGACCTTTTTTACCACGCCCCGGTCGAGAAAGATCTTTTGCAAGACTGCTCTGTAGAAATGCCGGGAGAAGAATCCTGCGCTCTCCTTCTCGGTCCAGTTTTGTGGTGCTTGGCAGGCCATCATGCGAGCTGTGATATTGAGTCGCACGCCGTCTCCCTGATACGTTGAGAACTTTTGGCTCATAGGAAAACCCTGCGGATCGTGCTTGTCTGATTCGCGAACGAGTCGGCCATTGACAGCTTGCAGAGTTGGTCTTAAGAAGGCATGCTTATATGTCGGTGGTCCAAGTTTCTCAGTCATCAAGTTGTAACAGCATCCAACGATGGCTACGGCTCGGATGTCGGGGTTGAGGACCAAAGAACGGATCCCAAAGTGCGAGAGATTTCCGCAGGAATGGATTGACATGGCCATCAAGCTCAGGTCTTTCTTTTCGGCTTCTGTGTCGTTCTCGGTGTTAATTTGGGCGATGACCTCTCCCAATTCACCACTGTCCAACCGGCCTGAAATGTATTGAACAGATCCCTTGCCCTTTTCCACAGTATACTCTGCTTCAAGTTCTTTGACAGGTTTGAACTCGAAGGCTTCATCCCCCGCCACCTCGCGAATAGCCTTTGCCAAGGCCTCTGGGTCGTCTTGAGCATCGGGTCCCCTGACTTCTAGAATCTTTGTCCATAGCTTTTTGTTTCTCATGACTTTCGGCTTGACAGCCAGTCCAGAGGACATGTCAAGACCTTTCGCTGCGTTGACGTTGTTCTCTCGCCCCTCGACGGCCACTACGTGCCGGTTATAGGGTTCACTCGCCATAGCTCGGCCAAGGTAATTCTGGCCACTCCCAAAGTCCACGTAGTGGGATATCTCGTTTCCATACTGCTCCCTGATGTCGTCAGAAAGTCGTGATAAGTAGTCTGCAAAGTTGGTGACTTCATGGTTCTTCTTCACGTTCATGCCTATGGCTACGGAGCGTGGCAGAGCTGGCAGTTTCTCTTTGGGAGGCGTGAATGATCGACCAAGCGAAAGATTCCGAATTGTTCGGATGTACTCTATGAGGCTCTCTGGAGGCTGCTCACCATCGTACTTGAGGGTTTCCAAATCATCGCGCATGAGGAGGTCCAAGAACTCCATAAGGCTGCATGATAGGATGAACGGATGCCATTCTTTAGGGATAGCGTAGTGAAAGAGGCCAGGCTCAATAGTGAAGAAGTCCAGAATGTGAACACCACCGCACAGAATCTGGAAAGTATCAGAGCTCCGAACGAACTTGAGAAGCTCATTTATGTACTCTTCTGGTGACGAGAAATCGCCATTGAATGGCAAGGGTTTTTCTGGTATCATTTTGACTCAGGCGGTTAATAAGTTACCCTGAAGAGTTATCAGTCACCATTTGGTGGTGTTGCAGAAACCATGTGCTTACGAATTATGTCACACGTTGTATAATACGGTTTCTCGTATTTATCTTCAGAAGTTGCTGTTAAGTATTGGACCTTTCAGTTTGTGGTGAATGTGAGAATGGCTCCTTCGAGAGCAAATCAGTAACTTTTGTGTGAACTGATTTATGTCCGCAGTCCAGAATTAGAGTTGAGAGGCAACTCAAATTTACCGGCCTGGAGCAACCAGAAGTTAGGAGAAAGGTGTTAAGCAAGAACAATATCCAAAGACATGAAACTGTGCCAACTTTTGTGGAGGTTCAACAATTGTTAAACATTATTCTCACAGGAGTTTTGGTGTGCGGGTCGGGTTTGTAGGTGAGTCCTCGGTGTGTGCCAAAGTAGTACGTACAGATAAGCTCTCACCGAAGGCTCCCGGGTAAGCTCACCTGCAGGGTCCAAGCATGCAACGTCATCCCTTCCATCTAACTCGATGTCGCAACCTTCAAGATCCTCAAACCACCTGTCTCTTTTGTTTTTCCTTTATCGTCGCGAGGTCACACAGAGCTGTAGCGCAGTATTCCTGATTCGTATGGTTACTTCACCACTCTCAGGATGATGTCCTCCACCAACGACGAGGACCCCTTCCTCCAGGTCCAGCAGTACGTCCTCACCCTTTATCATGCGCCCAACTATCAATACTAACCACCATGCAGAGATGTCCTCAATCAAATGGCCAATACCCGGCCATTATTCGCTTCATACCTTCGAATCCGCTCCCTTTCCACAAATGCCAATTCTCCAGAACTAGCCTCCGCCCGCTCTGATCTCGAAGCCTCCCTATCATCCCTTGCCGATGACTTGGCAGACTTAATTGCATCCGTCCAAGCAGTCGAGTCCAATCCTGCACAATTCGGACTATCAGAACACGAAGTCACGCGCCGAAAGCGCCTTGTTCAGGAAGTCGGAGGCGAGATTGATGATATGCACGATGAGTTGGCGAAGAAGGTGGACGCGGGCGATCTACCCGATCCGAATGCCTTTGCGATCGATGGCGACCATGAGGACAACTATGCCGAGTTTGAGCAACAGCAGCAAATGGAGATGATGCATGAACAAGATCAGCATCTGGATGGCGTGTTCCAAACAGTCGGCAACTTGCGCCGGCAGGCAGACGATATGGGCAGGGAACTCGAGGAGCAACGCGAGATGCTTGTGGATGTGGACAACGCTGCTGATCGCCTCACCAGCCGGTTGGCGACAGGTGTGCAGAAGCTGCAACATGTGATGCGACAAAACGAGGATCGATACAGTAGCTGCTGTATAGCGGTTCTCATATTTGTTCTTATACTGTTGCTGATTCTCCTCCTCATCCTATAACGCATTTGTCGCGGGGATTCAGAGTCAAGTATACAGCTCTTTTGTTCAGCGTTCATGATATTGTTATGTATGGGAAACCGGAGTTTAGGCTGGGAAACTACTTCTGGCGAGTACTTATACTCATTGACCAGGAATTTTCTTTTTCTTATCTAAATGTGTACATTAGAAAGATAGACAGAGGAGCAGTGGCCGTTATTCATCAAACGGCATCTTATTATCTAAAAACTCATCCAGCTTTCCAAACGCTTCCGGTGCAATACCTCATAATTGTGTGCCATACAAGACTAGAGCCATCTTCAATTCTTCAAACTTCTTTCTTAGTCGTGGTTAGGATAGGCCTCTATTCCATCTTGATTTCATCATACAGCCGGGTGTCTTGCGACCCTATACTAAGACCAGCCCGGATTCGGTCTTGAGTACATCTGCTAGAGCAGCCAGAGAGCCAGCAGCAGTGGCATTTTGGGGCGCCTTCTTTGGAAACTCGACAAGAGCAAGTCGTAGTGCCGCTAACGCAGCGTTGCCGTAGAAGCCGAGGAAGCGTTGCTCGTGGCCTTGGATCATGGACCGCAATACCACATATTGGGTGTTCGATGTCTCGTTGGGTGGCGTGTTGACGATGTATGCGAGTGCCTTCCAATAGTTTGTGGGGGGGTAAGGATTCTTTTTAGACGATTTGCTGAAGTCTCTCAGAGACAGAGAAGCAAAACCAGCACCTAGTCCAGTCATTCTGTCATTGTGACTTTGTTCCGTAATCCACGATGGCCCATCCTTCTTCCACCCTATAGCGATTCGTCCTCGTTCTGTCCTGTCATTGCCTCTATGACCAAACAAGACAGGGCATACTATGCGATATTTGGCCATAAGGATATCCACCAAGGACTGACCTCGCCATTGAAATTCTTTGTTGGAAAAGATATGGGCAGCAAAGACACCAACGGGGTCCGCGGCTTTAGGGTTTGCGCCGCCTTCGTTAATGAACTGGTTCACAATACCCTTAGCGCAGATGTTGATAAGATATATGAAGAGTGAAGGTAGAGTGGCATCGTTGTTCATGGAGCCCTCCACAGGCTCTCTCTTATCCACCACAAAGGCACTGACATCGATAGGAGGACTGGGAATACGACCTTCCAAAGCCTCCTTGAGCGCACCTGTGATTTTGTTGATCTGTCTTCTGTGAGGGTCTGGTTCAAAGCGGTTGGATGCTGGCAACTTACAGGTTGAGTATTTGCTCCCTTTCCGCCCGTCAGTTGACCGATAGCTACCCGAATTTCTCTACGAGCAGCACCGAGTTTGCCCTTCATGGGAGATCCGGCAACCTTTGACTGCGCTTGCAGGTCCCTTCTCAATTTCTTCAGCTCCTGATGGATCTGAGAATAGCGATCGACACTGGCAGCCGGTTTAGCTGGCACAGGTTGTACAGCTGGCTTGGAGACCGGCTGAGGGGCGGTTGCAATAGTAGCAGGTGCATTTGCAGCTTGTGTCACCGCCCCGTTCGGTTTCTGAAATGGATTCTGGGCTGATGGTTGGGTCGTACCGAATGGGTTACTGGGTTGTTTTGAAGCAAAAAGTCCAGTGGCAGGAGCCGCTGGAGCTGGAGGCTGAGCGGGCTTCTTGACTTCGGTGGCGGGTGTTGTAGAAGCCTCTGGCTGTTTTGATTCTTTCGCGGGAGTTGCACCGTTCGTTTTCGCGGGTTCCTGCTTGGCCGGGGATGCTGGCTGTGGCGCTGGCTCCGGTGGTAATTTAGGGACAGTCTTCGCCTTGAGTTCCCGAAGCCTTTTCTCCTCTGCAACTATGGCGGCCTCGGCCTTCAATCTCTCCTCCTCCTTGCGCTCTTCAGCAAGTATGCGTTTGTGCTCCTCCTGCAGCTCATGAAGCTCATAGACTCGTATCGCTGCTTGGCGCACGCGTTCATGTTCTAGTTGCGCCGCCGCCAGAGCATCTCGGTGACTGAGTTCGTTGTTTCGGGTATCGCGAAGAAAAGATGAGGCGAGGTTACGCTCTGGGCTGGAGAGCAATTGATTCCTCTTGGCAGGCGAAGATAAAATCTTGGAGGGTGAAGAGAAGGCCATGATGGAAACAGGATATTGCTAGCCTCGCTATTAGGCTGGCATTTGAAATGTAGGTAAAGATTGTCGAACGCCAGGCAAGAAAATATCGAATGTAGAGTTTCAGAGGATAATTCTAACCTCACGGTTAAGATGCAAATACTCGACTATAGGCTTCAGACCTTGGGTTGAGTTTGCATTAAGAAGATTGTTTTTGGGACTTGATAATGCAACCCTTAGAAAGAGGTTGGATGTCGATCCATCAATAGAAACAATGCTGCAGGTACGTATCCAGCATCCAGAGATGCTTAACTTTATGGGGTATAGCCGCAGCATGCAGAGCTGCCAGATCTCGGTCCCGCTAAAATAAAGTCCCGACACAGCCACACAGCGACGGGAGGACAAAGTACCGCCACATTTTGTATTCGGGGTCTGGGAGCTCCAAACTGTAGAACACTACCGCTAAGTCGAAAGCAGTAATAAGCTTACTCGACATCGCAAACCATGGATAGCCAGATCGTTTCCAAGTCTCGGAGTAGATAGATATAGCTCATATAGCTCCATGTCTTTCTAACTTTTGTGAACGTGCTAATTTCAAGTCTTGAAGAGACAGAGAACTTGGAGTTCTTGGGCCAACCCGAGGTCTCCAATTGGTTCAGATGCTTTTTAGAACGGCATTTATACGATCTGGGCGGTGTATAATTCCGTATCTTTTTCAAGATGGCGCTGTCCTGTGAAACATGGCTTCGACATTTCATTGCCATGTCGCTTCCTAATTGGGGAAATAAACATATCAGAAAACTTTATCTGAGGAGGAAACATAACCGACAGAACGGACAATTCTCCATTACTGTATAGTAAAACATTCGAAGTGATGCACGCGTCAACAAAGGGCGACACGATCCCATGATCATCTGGGGATGCCTGCAATCCCGTGTTTAGCCAAGAGAAGCTGAAGCAACCGACCTGGAGCTTTGAGACAGACAAGGCACGATGGAGGACCCCGACTGAAGGGTTGCATTGACGGTGGTTCAAAATCTAGAACATGGGTGTGAATCACTGCCGTGGGCCGGGCCGTTGTTGGCCATTTGTGTAAGGCATTCCAATTAAGCTCTATTTGGGAGGTATGCGGAAATTGTCCCAAAGCCACTGAAGTCTCTTTGGGGCGATTGGCGACCAGGAGGGGAACGAGTCTGTGTGATACATATCGAGTTCGGTCAATGGCTTGCAAGACGATCCTGTTAGTCGACAGGCGTTCTGAAACACAATATGTGGCAGCTGTAGTGTACATATGCCACTTTTGTGTGAAGAATTAGATTGATATTTGACAGCATACGAATTCGTAGTCTACAATTGCTCAACAGAGAATGTATCAACAACTACAAAGTCAGGCAGTGCCTGTCTGAAACATGTCCATTACAACCTATGCGAGGCTGAAAGAACACATTGCTTGTCTGTGATCCACTAAAGCCGGACACGCAGCCGAGGAGAGCCTAGGCCTGACTAACTAACTGACTGGATGTTTTGATATGTGAAGATATTATTGCTTTAAGGGAAAACGTCTTCATTAATTCAAAACGAATCCAAGCCGAATCAATAACTCCTTTGTTACCCGCTTGAAAAGACTAATGTCGACTACCAAATGACCCATGGATTGGTATCTGTTGGATGAAAGTACAGTACCGTTGGCGATTAACGAGATCCAGCAAAAGAAAGGAAGGAATGCTAATGAGATCACTTTAACGAGCCATAACCCACCATATTCCGTCAGTACGATGATGAAATACCCCTCGATGACGTTTAAGAGATGAATTTCTTGGATCGCTTCCATGTTGGCTCTATCAAATGTTCAAAGCTCATCCTTGAGCCGCAGGGAGGCCTGGCCTTTTCGTTGGAGCTGGAGGTTTGATTAATATCCATGGATGTATCCATCCCATGGCGTGAAGCAGGGGGTTTCGTCGCCCCTAGCGTAGGCGGATACGGTTAAGCATCACTGCCTCGGGCAACCTCTGAAAGTGTGACACTGGCCACGAAAACAAAAGGGAAACGAGGGCTCAGTCATCCGTAGCCTGAGGGTATTGATCAAGGGAGGGAGCCTGTTTCGTCTTTGTTTGATAGTCATACTAATGAGTATGACAGAGAGACTTGACAGATATATCGAAACGTACCTACCTTACCTAAAAAAACAGTCGTCTAGAACATGGCCGGGTTTGGCACCCACAGCCCACATCATGGACGTTGAAGCTTGGGTCATCCAGGGGGAGAGAACGTTAATTGTTAGTAGCACGCCGTAAATGGACAGGACAGCTCAGATGTTTACACGAACAATGCAGCCACAGTTGTCGATATATCGATCACCTTTGAATATGTGTAATAACCTCCACTGAAGCACCTAGTCTACGTATTCTGGTGAGTTGTTGAGTCCTACAACAAGCGCGACCTTGTCTTACAATAAACCTGATCCATGAGCCTATCCGCTTATGGGGTTTCTTTCTGTTTGCTCCTGATGACGCCCTTTCTCATCCCTCGACGCCACACCCAGAAAGATCGACTCCTTGAATCATGACCATGCCCAATTTTAGCCTGGGGGTAGTGGTGCCTCCCGTCTCTGTATCCTTGTATGTGAACCGAACAAGTCAACTGAGTTGGTCAATGTTTCTCAAGTCCATCGATGCTGAGGTACTTCGGCGCTCCGTGACACTGAGATGTCAACAATATATTCTTGACATGTATCTGATAGAAGTAGAAAAGTGTGATAGGAGTTGATAGTTTCAGCCATCCGAGCTGTCTGGTCATGGATTTATCCTACGCTATTATGCTCCAGGCTCCATGGCACTTAGGAGATAGCATCCCCGCTATTAGCGGAGTCAGCCGGCGTCAGTGCGAGCTTCAGGTGCTAGGGGGTCTCGGGGCTCTACCACGCTTGGATTGATCCCACTAGAGCTGTGTTAGACAAGCAGCCAACCCCATCTTTAGGCGCCTTCAAGGTCAATCCCCCGGTCCAGCTGCCCGGACGCCAGACCAGAGCATCCATTCTAAACTGATGATGGATGGGATGCCCCATGAGCCTGCGTACTACACCCAAGGCCTAGGAGACGATGGGAGGCTAGGCTGTCAGGGCCCCAGTGGTATGAAGGAGGAGAAAAAAAAAAGAGAACAAAACAATGTGCAGCTTATCATCGCCAGGCAGGTTACGTAGCTGCTGCTGCGCGTTTGCTGCACCCTGTAGCTGCTGTTTGGAAAGTTTGACAATATATGAGATGAAAGTACCTAAACGGGGAAGGTACATCAGCGCCCTACCTGCTGTACGAGAGTAGAAGTAAATTTAGACCAGAAGGTACATTGCCGTATCCCACTTCCCTCACACTCCACTTGGAGCTAAAGCATCTGTCTATCTATCCACCCATCCTCTCTTCATCCATCCATCCCTCCTCTTCCTCTTCTCCTCCATAACTTACCCTCGTCTCTCTTCCTCTTGCCGGGAGTTGGAATTTTGTTCCATTCATCCAGGCTTTCACTTCTCGTCGTCTCACCAACTGCCTCTTCATCGCCGCCTTTCCAAACCACGCTCCTTGGCTCAGCGCAAGCTCGTCTACCCTCCTTTTGGGCAAACATTGTCCCGCCGTGCCATCGCCTATCGCCATCGCAATTCGCCTCATCCATTGCCCGTCACTCAACAGGTTCACCATCCTCATTCCGTCGTCCATCTTCGGCTACCATAAAAGCTTCACGATATTAGATCCAACTAGCTGTATCCTGATCCATCCCCTCGCCGAACATCGACGTGCTATATTTACACTACACTCCGAACGCTCTTGACTGCCCAACATGGAGCAGCAGCAACAGCAACCCCCGCAGCAGCCGCAACAGCAGCAGCAGCAACAATCGCAGCAATCGCAGCCTCAACAGCATGCTTCTCAGCAGCAGCCCCAGGTTGGCGGCGTCCCTGGGCCTGCTGGACGCAGACTTCATATTGCCCATCGCCGAAGCCCTTCTGAGCTGACGCCACTGATGAGCATGTTTGCTAACCCTGGAAGTAAGTCATGACACTACCGACATTCTATTTTTCGTCTTCTTCTCTTCATGCATTCGCATATGGCTCCATGGTAGCTTACCTGACCTTTGCGTTATGCACTTACCTATTTCCCACATGCATTATTCCCGCTGTCTTAACGCCACTTCGATCTCGACATGCTAACGTTGTTGTCTTCCAGTGGAGCAGCTTGCCATTCAGCAGCAGATCGAGTTGTTGCAACAGCAGCAGCAGCAGATTCAAGCTACGCATCAGCAATATGTCAACATGGGGATGATGCCTCCAGGACAGCCTATCGGTCCTGGCGGTGCGTTCAATCCTTTGCAGCCAATGCCTAATATGTCGCAGGCTGCTTTCCAGTTCCCCAACCAAGTGCCTCAGCAGAACATTGCCCCCCCTACCCAGCCACTATCACATCGCCGTAATCAGTCGGCACTTCCCAACATGGGCATGGGACCTCCTCCCGCGCCCTCCTCTGGAGCTTCTGGAAACGCCCCCTTCGGCAGCTTTGAAGCCCCTCAAGCCCAAGCCCAAGGACGAGAGAACTCCGGAAGCCGAGGCGGTCGTGGTGGACCCCCTGGCGGAGGTCATCAGAGAAGGCACTCTCTCGCTCTTGCCGACGCCAAGAAGGCCGCCGAACTCGCCCAGCAGAAGCGAACGACTACCGGCTTTTCGTTCCCTGCCTCTCCTGCCCCTGATGACGAGAACAAGCCTGCTTCTCAGTCTACTCTCGATGTTCCCGTCGCCCAAGGATCAGGCCGCGGAGGACGTGGGGGTCATGGCCGCAGCCAGAGCATGGCCGTCAATGGCCGAGGCGGCGGCCGTGGTGGTGGATTGAACGCCGAGAGCAGCGAGTTCCAGCGCCGCGGTAGCGGTCACGCTCGTACCGGATCCCGTAACTTCGAAGGAAACTGGCGTACTCAAGGCCAGGGTCAGGACCAGCCTGGCAACGCTGGCCAGAACCAAGGTTTCCAACCTGGCCATCGACCTCGTGGATCCATGAACCAATCCGTCTCCGGAGTAGGAGGTTTCCAGTACAACCCTAACCAGCCCCAGGTCATGCAGATGCCAAACCAGATGATGATGCCTCAGATGTACGGTCAGCAGCTTAACCCCATGCAGCTGAACCAGCTGCAGGCTTTGCAAGCCGCTCAGATGAACGGCCAGCAATTTGTCGGTCTCCAGGGCTCCCAGCATGCTGGTCAACTCGGCGGTCAGCAGCAGCAACAGCAGCGCAAGACCCTGTTCACCCCCTACCTCCCCCAGGCTTCTCTTCCAGCTCTCTTGGGTGATGGCCAGCTCGTTTCTGGTATCCTCCGTGTTAACAAGAAGAACCGTAGCGATGCTTATGTTACCACTCAGGATGGCCTTCTTGATGCTGATATCTTCATTTGCGGTAGCAAGGACCGAAACCGTGCGCTTGAGGGTGATCTTGTCGCCGTTGAGCTTCTAGATGTTGATGAAGTCTGGGGCCAGAAGCGCGAGAAAGAAGAGAAGAAGAAGCGCAAGGACATCACTGACACCCGATCTGGATCCACCAACCAGGGCAACCAGAACTCTGGTAACAACAACGAGGGTAACCCCCCTGAGGGTGGCATTCGCCGTCGTGGCAGTCTGCGCCAGCGACCCACCCAAAAGAAGAACGACGACGTCGAAGTCGAAGGCCAGAGCCTCCTCCTTGTCGAGGAGGAGGAAATTAATGACGAGCAGAAGCCTCTGTACGCTGGTCACGTCGTTGCGGTTGTTGAGCGTGTTGCCGGTCAAATGTTCTCCGGTACCCTTGGGCTGCTTCGTCCCAGCAGTCAAGCCACCAAGGAAAAGCAGGAGGCCGAGAGGGCTGCCCGTGAGGGTAACAACTCCCGTCACCCCGAGCCTCGACAACAGGAGAAGCCAAAGATTGTTTGGTTCAAGCCCACGGATAAGCGTGTACCCCTCATCGCTATCCCCACTGAGCAGGCCCCCCGCGATTTCGTCGAGAAGCACCAAGACTACGCGGACCGAATCTTTGTGGCTTGCATAAAGCGCTGGCCTATTACTTCCCTCCACCCCTTCGGAACTCTCGTCGAGCAGCTTGGACGCATGGGCGATCTCAAGGTTGAGACTGACGCTCTCCTTCGTGACAACAACTTTGCTTCAGACGAGTTTTCTGATGCTGTTCTTCGCAGCGTTGGTCTCCAGGATTGGTCTCTCGAAAAAGAAGATGAGGCTGCTATTGCCGAGCGTCGCGACTACCGCGAGGAGAAGGCCTTCACAATCGACTACAACGGAGGTGCTGAACTCGGCAATGCTATCCATGTCAAGTCTCGCCCTGATGGCAAGATAGAGATCGGTGTCCACGTTGCAGACATTGCTCACTTCGTCAAGCCCAACTCTCTTGTCGACCGTGAGGCCAAGAAGCGAGGCACCTCAGTTCAGCTCAAGAACCGTTTCTGTGCTTTGTTGCCTCCCAAGCTGTCCACTGACATCTGCTCTTTGACCCCCGATCAGGATCGCCTCGCTGTGTCTGTTGTTTTCAACGTAAACCCCCACACAGGATCTGTTGCCGAAGGTGACGCCTGGGTTGGTCGTTCAATTGTCAAGAGTGCTGGCAAGGTTTCCCTCAACGAAATTAACGAGGCTCTCACCAACCCCTCTGAGTACAAGAACTCGGCTGTTCCTGTTAACAGCATTCAGATTCTTAACGCTGTTTCACAGAAGTTCCGGGAAACTCGCCTGGGTGCTGGTGGCGAGCCGATTGCCCCTCTCAGGCTGTTCCAGCAGCTTGACGACGAGAATGATCCAGTCCAGGACAACCTCTTTGACTCCACCCAGGCTCTCGAGCTTGTTGAAGAGTTGGTTCACAAGGCCAATGCTCATGTGGCACAACGACTTGTTGAGGGACTTCCCGAGAAGGCTTTCCTCCGTCGCCAGTCCGCCCCTAACCCTCGTCGCCTTCAGACCTTTGTCGAGCGTATGACAGCTTTGGGTTACGATATCGACTCGTCTGGCAGCGGAGCTCTCCAAAACAGCCTCTTTAAGGTCGATGACCCTGATCTGCGCAAGGGCATGGAGACACTCGTCGTCAAATCTATGCAGAGGGCCAAGTACTTCATCTCAGGAAAGACCAACAAGCAATTGTGGCCTAACTATGCTCTCAACCTGCCTCTTTACACTCACTTCACCAGTCCTACTCGTCGTTACGCCGACATAATTGTTCATCGTCAATTGGAGGCTGTTCTCTCCGAGGGCAAGATTGAGTTCACTGACGACTTGGAAAACCTTGTCAAGACTGCCGAGTCCTGCAACACTAAGAAGGACTCGGCTCAAAATGCTCAAGAGCAGAGCGTTCACATCGAATCTTGCCGAACAATGGACAAGAAGCGACAGGAAGCTAACGGTGATCTCATCGCCGAGGGTATTGTCCTGTGCGTGTACGAGTCAGCCTTTGATGTCCTCATTCCTGAGTGGGGATTCGAGAAGCGAGTCCACTGCGATCAGCTGCCTTTGAAGAAGGCTGAGTTCCGTAAGGAGAAGCGAGTCCTCGAGCTCTACTGGGAGAAGGGTGTTCCCAGCTCCGCCTTTGTACCCGAAGATGAGCGACCCAAGGCGGCAGCTTCCATTCGACACTCGAATGCTATGGCTGCCCAGCGTCAGGCTGAAGAGGCCGAACGCGCCCGAAAGGAGCGTGAAGAGGCTACCCGTAAGCAAACTGAGACAGGCACCATCTCTACTGATGATGTCGATGCCCTGTTCGACGACGATGACGACAACCAATCAGACGTGACCGAGGCTATGGCCGGAGCTTCACTGGCTGAACGTCCGACCCAGAGTGTTCCCGGTTCCCCAACTCGATCCACATCCAACGCTGGCAACCTGCACCGCACTCGCTCTGACTCCAAGGTTCCCGTGACAGAGGCTGTTGAGACTCGCCTCACCAACAAGGAGAAGTACCTCAACCTGTTCTCGCTCCGCGAAGAGGGCGGCGACTACATCCAGGATGTGACGGAGATGACGAGAGTGCCGGTCATTCTGAAGACTGATCTTACCAAGAGCCCACCGTAAGTTATCCCGCAACAGTAATATTGGAGAACTGTGCTAACCAAGGACTCAGTTGCCTGACAATCCGATCCCTGAACCCTTACGCTCTGTAGAGTGAGAATAAAAGTTAGTTGGCGACGGTAATGGTGACAATGTATGTAGTGTGGGAAGTCTGGAGCGTGGACTGCTTATTAGTCAAGGATAAAGTTATATCTATCATAGGGAGGTGAGCGTTGCCAGGGATTGACAAGACTGTCAGAAGGAGTTGGACTTTTAGCTGGCGGTATAGTTATGGATAGGAGAAGACATAGTGGAGGTAATTTCATCTTTGCTCAAGCAGTATACAATGTTCCCCGTCATGACAATAAGATGCCAAGAGTATCGGGCTATGAAGTGACTGTATCACGATGTGCACTTTAAAATTGCCTTGTCCAAGGGTGTAGTCTAAGTTAGTTACCTGCCGAATTAATATCTTGGCTTCCCTTGGCTATTGACCAGATAGTCTTGGGAAAGTTGTTGGGCTGACTGGATAAACGAGTTTATCGTCGCGTATCTAACGCTCGGTTTAGGCTGTAAACATTATCCGCAGGGGTTGAGCCGTAACTGTATCAGCTGTGTTTCGGCCAATGGCCGAGCCGAGCATAGCTTTGACAGCATGCAATAGCAGAAGAGTTCTCTGTGCGTTGTTTCACCTTTTAGGGCATAGTGTATACTGTCTTCCATGGTATATAGAGTTGGTGCTAAGGAATATATCACATTCACATATGCAATATCCATATCTCGGGACGGTTTCACAGTTCCAGTTGTCGGCGTCTCAGATCTACAGATGGAGAACCCTAACAGTCCGGGTACTACAGAGACGGTCGGCGGAAACGTTTGAAGGGGAAGGACGTTAAACACGGCTATCTACCATTCCTGCACATCGGCCTCTCTTGGCACCAGTCGTGAAGCATACCGAGCACCCCTGGCCTGCCTAAGCCACGGATGCTGCTAAACCCGTAGTCACAGAGCAGAAGACAGAGTTGAGATGAAAATCCTGGTGTTGAGCCGGCAGAGACAGAGAGATATAAGGCTGCCTGTTCCTCTCCGTTGAATGTTTTGTTCTGACTTGACTTGACTCGACGACTTACAAAGACAACAAGTTTCAGTCCATTTCGTTTCTACTCACTCGTTCAATAAGCGCTGGCCTGCTTTTGATCTTCAATTCTTCTCACCAACTATCTACTTTTTAATACTTATTTACCTGACTTTGCTGGCTGGTCCGACACATTCCCTTTATTTACTAGTACAACAAACAATATGGCTTCTCTCAAGACTATCCTTTTTGGCCTCTTTGCTGGCTCCGCATTGGCAATGCCTTCAGTTCCTATGTTCACCAAGAGACAACTACGATATCATGAGCTCTCCAAGCGTCAAAACGATGCTGCCGCTGCTGCCGGCCTCGATGACCCCAGTATCTTGCAATTGTAAGTCACCTTGGTCTGGTACTTCTGCAATTGAACAAAACTAACACCTGTGTCTAGTGCCTTGACATTGGAACATCTCGAAAACGCCTTCTACCGCGAATCTTTCCTTACCATCTCCGACGAACAATTCGCTCCCCTCGGTCTCGAAGGTCAGACACTCGAGGATGTCAAGTCCATTGGCAAGACAGAAGCTTCTCACGTCACTCTTCTCCAGTCAGCCCTTACAGCTGCAGGCTTCGCTCCTGTCCAGGAGTGCAAGTACGACTTCAAGGGCGCAACTGCCGACCCATCTGCCATGGTTGCCACTGCTGCCATCCTCGAGAGTGTTGGTGTATCGGCCTACCTCGGCGCAGCACCTCTTCTCACCGACCCTGCCATTCTTGGCACCGCCGGAGCAATTCTCACCGTTGAAGCCCGACACCAGACTGCCATTCGAGTCTTCTCCAAGGCCGTGGCTGTTCCTCAACCTCTCGACACACCTCTCGGCCCCCGTGCAGTCTTCTCTCTCGCTGCTCCATTCATCACTGAGTGTCCTGAGGGATCCAACCTCCAGGTTGAGGCTTTCCCAGCTCTGGCCATGGCAGAGGGCCAGGCAGCTGAAGCTGTCACCATCGGAACCAAGGTGAAGCTTACTTCTGAGGCTGCGGCTGGTGCTACCTTCTGCGGTTTCACAGCTGGAGGTTTACTTCCTGGCGGAACCAAGTTCACAAAGTTCACTGAGGGAGAGGGCTGCGAGGTTCCTCAGGGAGCTGCGGGAGTTGTTTATGTTACATTGACGAGTGATGGACCTTTGGAGGGCGTTTTGTCTGATGATATTACCATGGCTGGGCCTATGGTTTTGACCATCTCGTAAGGGGACATGAAGCTATGTTGTGTTAATTAGTGGTGGCGCTGTAATATTACTTAATACCCAGACTGAGTAGCTACTTTTGCTCAAGCCAATATTATTACTAGTAACTCACTATCCCGACGGTGCAAACTCATGTGTACCGTAAGCGACTTCAGTTGACACATGCCATTCGTGCAATATTCCTATAGATGATATAGTACGCATGCCGAGGTTGGCCGGCCTGGCTATATCTACTTGTAAATCTGAGTTGCTTCGTCCAGCGACCTTCGAAGCCGCTTCTTGTGGAACATATTGTCATGCACTCCAGTTCCCCCTTGACACCGTCTTATCCATCCCCACAAGTCCGGCTGGAAACTCGTTCAACACTTTTGCTAATGTGATAACTTTTATGCTCCTGACTTTTATGCCACCCGCGCCAACGCCGCTTAAGTCTGCAAGACGGTGTGCCCAAAAGGCGTCATGCTTAGAGACCACTGTAATGTAACATCTACCATAGATCTGCCTCAAGTTCAAATCATGCTCTAGAAAGGTCGTGCTTCAAAGTACGCCTGGGCTCTGGCCCAGACTTGCTTATCCTCTGCCCGCATTTCGTCCGCTGTCAGCGCCTCCACACCCTTAGCAAGTGCGTCGACAAAGTCGCGTGCAACCCGGAAGTCCTCCGTCAGTGCCTCGGCGTATGGCACAAACGTCTTGGGGAACTCCTCCAGCCGGTCCAGTCGGCCTTGCTTGTCCCCACCGGCTTCGTCGTCGTCGAAGAAGGTCATCATAGCAATTCCGAGACCAATGTCAGGTTCCTGTTGGAAAGGTAGACTTTGTAGAAGTTAGTATCGCATGGTGAGAGATGGAAGATAGCCTTACCGTGAGCTGATTTCCAGGTAATCATCCCTTTCGCGTTTGGATTGTCCGTACAGGAACATTGAAGCCACAATAGCCTCCATGAGATCCCGATCAGCTTCTCTCATGGCGGAAGCCAGAGACCAGAAGCTCAGGATACTCTTGTTGAGAGGGCCAGTGTAACCCAAGGATTGATGCCGGAGCTTCAACAGAGATGCACACTCACTGATCAGCACAAGGGTTGCCTTCTCCTCGTAGGTGCCCTTTCGGGGCAACCCAGGCTGGCCTTCAGTGTGCTTTCCTGTCAAAAGACCGTTTCTGATAAGCTCAAACGCGACTAGAGCTGCTTCTGACAGACCGGTCACCTCAGGATTGCTCTCCTTGACATCCTGCAGAGTGATCAGGGTGGTCGCCAAAGCATTGCCCCACTTTGTGAGCTTGTGCTGGTCATCAGTATATCCTCTCAAGTGGATGAATCGCCAAATGGCCACCGAGGTCACCATATTTGTGCTGTCAATTCCTTTGATAGGCCTCTCCTTGGGGAATGTCTTTTCAACGAACTCGGTGTTAGCAAGCGACAAGACTTCCAACGACACGGGGCCAGCAAAATCCTCAGGGAAAAATGCACGAACGTCTTCCTCCTTGACGTCCCAACTGGCAACCATGTGCGAAGGGGGAGGATTGACCGAACGATGGTTGATAGTGTATGAGTATTTAGGATCAAACCAAGCCCGCACTTTGATATTCTTGTGCTGAATACCACGGTGAAGTCTGGGAATCAGAAGAGAAAGCGCCTGCTCCTTGATGGGCACTATTCTGTCAGTGACCAACTTCTTGTACTCGTCTGATGCAACGCCATCCAAGGTAGGCTGGATAACAACTTGTCCATGGGTGATGTTTCCCAGCAGACGAGGTCCAATCAAACCAACGTTTAGGTAGTGGAAGAGCTCAGCTGGAAGCTGGAGGCCGAGATATTCATGGTTGTCACTAGTCAAGTGCTCATAGTCGTTGACACGGATCTCACCGCTCTCAGCGATATAGACGAAGTGGTGGACGGCCATTCTGGCCTTGCGATACTTGTCGAGCCAGTTGGGGTCCTTGTTTTGCAGTATGTCGTTGAAGCTAGCGCAAGCAGTTGCAACACTGTTCTCGGCAGTCCTCAGCAGATTGGCGGCAGTCGAGATGTTATAGTCCGAGTACATTGAGGTCTCCAAGAGAGCAGGGAAAGGAGAAAGAAACGATGTTCCAGACATCAAGAAAGAGTCGATAAATCTTGGTTCGCTTGCTGTGGGCGTGAGACTGCGCATCACCTTCTTTTTTGAGATGGCAGTAACTGTCTTGGCTTCCCAGTCAAAAGTACGAAGTACAGAGTCCTTGATAGGATACAGGAGAAGCTCCTGAGAACCCATCACTCCTGAACACTGGTCTGAGTCGGTCATTTCGAAATAAGCAAGCTATTTCTATTAGCACATAAAACCAATGTACAGAACCTATGGTTCACGTACCTGGGCGCATGCAGTGTAGGGAGCAACCAGAAAATGAAGGTCACGGCTCTTCAGAACCTGTTGAAGCAGGGGGTAGAGATTCTGAATGCGAAAGGCACCTGTAACAACATTAGTTGGGCCAAGATTCCTGTTGAAGGCTAATATTTACTCACCTGTACTAGTACCAAAGGTCGACACCGCCTCCTCAGCGGCGCCCTGAAAGTACAAGTTCCAGGCCTCGTCTGTCTTCTTGTTGGCCTTGAGACCACGATCCAAGGTGATATCATCCTGGCCGGTCACAGGTTGACCGTCGAAAACGAAGAAAGGGACGATGTCGCTTTTCGCCCATTCATCGAGGTTTTGGCTTATGTGTGACTCAACTCCCGTGAGACCACCTAGAGCCGACAGCAGGGGTTCGTGGGCAGGAGGCGTTTCGAGAAGCTGGCTGAGATAGTAAGTCGCATCAACGGCGATAGCGCAACCCTCGAGCTGAGAAATATCATGCGTGCTATGTCCTCCAGTTAGCGCTGATGACTACAAGAGAGTAAGTCGCAAAGGTACGTACGAAGCCTGGTCATTGATCCAGGTATCCTCATTTAGGACTGTTTGAAGTGTTAGCGCATGCTATAGAACCAGCTTGACTATTTCAAACACCCCATGGAGACATGGTCACCGCAAAGACAGTCGGTCGTGGCGTGATTCTCGTTCAGTTGAGCTGATATTGAGCAATCCATCCACAGATTCATGACTGCAATTGAGCTTTTTTATATCCTGCTAGCTCTAGTAGGACCAGACGAGCTGATAGAAGCCAATTCAGCGGCGCCAAAAGGTTTCCTCACTGCCGACACGAATGTTGCGAGCTATGAACGTTGAACTTGAACGTCATGACGGCCGACGGGGTTTGGGCGAAGTTTGTCTCCATGCGCGCGGGTCAAGACTCACATGGCATCTCGAAACGCTCGCTGCAACTTGGGCGCCCCTATAGTATATGTTCTCGGTGTCGTGGTTAGGTGATTGAGGGGTCTCGGAGGCGGAAGAGCTCGGTTGTTCGAAAGGTGGAATTCGGGATCGCAAGTGTTGGCGGCAAGGTGAGGGTGGGCGTTGATAGAATATGGCGGGGTTGAAAGGAGTTCCGCCAGGTAAGGTGCTGTAGCTGTGCTAGGGGAGATCGGCGCAGCTGGGTAGGGAGGAGCAGAGGGGGACGAATTTGGCGGGTCGTCGGCGCAGGAAGATAGCGAAGAACGAAGAGAAAATGAAGACTTTTCTCAGGAAACTGTCGCAGGAGGTTGAAGAAGGTCCTATGCAGGTATCTTCAACGACGGTAGGTACAGTAGGTTTGAACAGCTGTTAGAAGATGTGACAGGCCAAAGTTTGACGAGTTACAATGGCAGGGACTACTACCTAACCTAGGGGTGGTACCTGCCCGCCTACCAGACCCAGCCCAGACAACCTGACCTGACCTGGCCTGAACCTAGAGTTTGCCTACGGGCGGGACGGCACATCCTACCGCCCATCCCATCCATGCCAGCTGGAAAGAGCCCTCGTGAGTGTGGCTAGTGTTACCTGAAATGTGGCTGTGCTACAAGAAGTTCACTCCAATATCAATCTGGACCTCTCTACAGAAGGTTCCATACGATGAGAATGGATCAAGAGAGAATAGGAGAATATGGTATTTTGAACACTTACTGGGATGTAGTCTGAGTCGCTTCAATTCCTTGTTACTACTATATAGAACCATATACTTGTGGTGACATTGGATGTTGCAACTTTGGACATCTGATTTGAGAGCCCCGCACTGTACTGCAGTACTCACGGGCACCTAGCACTGAACCCAATGTTGGCAAGCAAACATCCAATCTATAAATGGTGGGGTGATGACGCTTTGTGCAAGGTAAGATCAAACGATCATCCCTTGTTTATATCATCTGCAATTGAGTGTTTGTCGCCGATTTCTATTTCTAGCCTGAGAACCTGAGCTAGGCCCGAAGATAATCACATACGCTCCCTTCCCCACCATATTTGCACTGCGGCTTTATCAATCTACAACTTCGTCTCTTATAATCAAGCAAACATGAACAATCCCGTGAAGGATAAGCTCGGTCGTACTGAAACGTCTGATGGGGCGGATAAAAGAACGGCAAATATTCCTTTGATCGACATTTCGGCCCCTGATGCCGATCAAAAAGAAATCGCCCAGCAACTTATTGACGCTGCAGAGGAGCATGGCTTCATTTACATCCGCAATCTAGGCCATGAGATCCCAGCAAAGGATGTCGACGGAGCTTTTGATCTTGTAAGTAGCCCTGAGGTAAGGGGAACAAACAGAATCTAACCATGAAATTACAGGTTAAAAAGACATTCGAGTGTTCGTTAGAGGAGAAGCAGAGGTGCACAATTCAGACTAACAACCGTGGTTGGTCGGGCATGCATTCCGAGACTCTAGATCCCAAAAACCAAAAGGTAAATTTGATGCTAAGAAAGACTGATATCATGGCTAACGCTATCTATTAGATTGGAGACTTCAAGGAGTGAGATGCCAGTCCATTTAGGCCGATTGCCACTAACATACCATGGTAGAGCCTTCAATTTTGGCGAATTCGCAAATGGAAAAGCTCAACAGCCTCTTCCATCTGATTTGGTTCCCGATGAACCCCAGATAAGCGCCTTTGCTGATTTATGCCACGATCTTTGCCAGAAGCTCCTCTACTTGCTCGGTCTAGGTCTCGGTGTAAGTCGCCCCTATTCTCATCTCCGAATCCAATAAACTAATCAGTCGACTTCCTAGGTCGGCGATTTCTTCTCTTCAGCGCACAACACAGAAAAGGGAGCCTCAAGCTCTATCCTCCGCTTCTTGCGTTATCCGCCCCCTGAGTCTACCGCTCATTCCGAAGATGATGTGCGTGCTGGCTCTCACAGTGACTACGGCTCTGTCACCCTTCTCTTCCGTTTGAAGGGCCAGGCAGGGTTAGAAGTGCTTACAAAAGAAAGCATATGGGCACCAGTGCCTGTATGTCCACCTGGTACTGAAAACGACCCCAGTCCGCCAATTCTCATCAATATCGGCGACCTGCTATCCTACTGGACCAACGGACTATTCCGCAGCACTCTTCATAGAGTTGTATTCCCAATGGAGGGAAGCGCCAAGGTTCAGGGAGAGACAAATGAGGGGCCAAGATATTCGATTGCTTACTTTTGCCATCCTGTTGGCACGGTCCCTCTTGAGCCTGTTCCCAGCGAACGGGTAAAGAACTTCAAGCCTGCTGAAGGGGCGCCAAGTGAGAACCCATACGCTACAAGTAAAGTCATGACAGCAGATGAGCATTTGTTTATGAGACTCAAGGAGAGTTATGGTGACCTTTACGATAAGAAATCATAGGCGCAAGCAAGGCATACAAAAGAGAATTGAGTCAATCACCACGAATTGGTATTCGTTAACTAGGTATCATAGTCTGTCGTCAATCGTTCCTCGTTCTCAATCATCCTCAATCGCCGTTCCCTTTAGATAAGCCCAGCCCCAATACGCCAGCGACACCATGGGGTAGGAAAGCCGTCATAGTCCTTGGGCAAGATAGAGGGATCTTCCATGATGGTCACATGTTCCAGAACGCGCCAGTCGTATACATGAATCCAGTTCCGCTGTCCGGACGGAATAGTCTCTCGCATCTCTTTAATCTTGTCAAGGAGAGCCTTTGTTTCCTCTTGGTCGTTAGATCGGCACAAAAGGTAAATCTTGGTGATGTCAGTGACGGGCGCTCTTCCCTCCCTGTCCAGGCCACGCTTCTCCCTCTCGAGCCAAGCATCGATGTTCTCGACTGGGTCGCCAATTCCGTGTAGCTCAAAGAGTGTCTTGACCTTTGCATTTTCGAGGAGTCCAGGCGAAATCAGCACTTCTGCCATGGCGAATGCACAATCGTCGTCCACGTAGACGCATCCGTGAATGCTCTTCTCGTTCTCGTCCTCGTCCATTTCAGCGAGCGCAACGTCCTTGCCGACTACTGGTTTCTCATAACGAGGCTCTGTTTCGGTCTCAAGTTCACTGCCAGCGTCATGATCGGCTTCGATGGTCATGCCAAAGAAGATGTCCATTGGCTGATCTCCATCAAATTCGAGTTCAAATTCGAGCTCATCAGCACAACAAACAAGTCCGTCATCAGACATGTTGGTTTGAGATCGTGAATTGTGAGGTATGTCGCTGAGAGGCTCGCGTGGTTGTGAGTTGTTTGCGTTGTTGAGCAGGCGCTTGTGTTTCACTGGTGGTTCGGTGTCTGACTTAAGGCGCTTGCGTGGCGATGCCGGTTGTGAAGTTGGCGGATCGCGTTTCTGCCTTGCAGAGGGTTGAACAACAGGCTGTGCAGACGAAGCGGGAGGCACAAAGGTTGTAGGCAACGTTTGCACGATATTAGGCAACCCTAAAGGGCGTGATCGTTCGGACTTCTCACGGCAGGGGCTGACTTGGTTGCCGCCTGTTGACCTTGTTACTAATGGGGAAGTGGGAGACCATGTAGATGTTGTGTTCTGGGTTGATTTTCGAGGTGATGGCGTTGGAAAAGTCGTCGCTGTTAGTTGGCTGGCAGCGTCAACTGCAATGCCGCGTGGGTCGGCTGCCTCTAGCTTTGCAATCCACTGCAAGTTCTCCTGACTGTCCTCGAGCTCAGAAGCTGTAGTTGCATTCTTGGCCAAATCTTGCAACTGCCCGAACGACATTGTGTCAGTGAAGTCTCGATCAAAGTGGACTTTTGTCACTGAGGGAAATCGCAAACTCCAAAATCCAGTATTTCCTACTCTATCGAAGCTGAAACATTTCAGATCGAACATCAAAGGCTTAGTGAATACAACGGTAGGAGGAGACCCTTGTTCAATGCCAGGAGCCTGTTTGAGTATGATCACCTTGTTCTCTCTCGGGGCAACAGGCTCAGGGTTTGAGTAAGTAACGACCTCCCTGAGAAGGGTTTCGTTGAGTTCGACAACGTTAACGATTGTAAACTCTGGTTTAGCTTTCCAGCTTTTAACCGCTTCTCTATTGTCGAGACAGCCAACATAGAAATGTGTCCATTTCAACCCCGGGATCCGGTAGGCCAAAGCCTTTGATGGTTCGTACTTGGCACCGAGAACCGCAAAGTCGCCAACATCTCCAAAGTTCCCAATATATTCCTTCTTGAGCTTGATACAGCAACTGGAAAACTTTCGTCGTTGATCTGCGAAGTCGAAATATGGCTCATCAGGTTTCAAAACAAGGCCTTCTTTTCGGGCCAAGATAGTCAAAGCAAAAGCTTTGCGTAGGGTCGATGCACCAAGTGGTTGACTAAAGTCGACGACTTGACGCGGAACTAGTTCTGCCCAGCCCTTGCGGCAACTGATAAGGTCAGAAAGGATCTTGAATCTCTCCGAGTGCCGTAGATTTATCAACGACTGATCTTCCAAAAGCATTATGTCGTAATAGATGATCATCAAGTGCTCCTGTGGTCCATGTCTGTCGAGTTAATATCAGATACGGTGATGAAAAGGGGCAAACATACAACGAGTCGAGGTCTGTGTTCAAAAATACACCTCTACGCGATACATGCTTTCTAATCTTATGGAATGGGAGTACCTTCCCCTGCTGGTAACTGTTAGATCGCCCGAAGCAAATGAATTAGGGCAGAGCATACAGAATCATCATATACAACTAATTCCCCTTCCAGTATACAAGCCTTCTTGACTCTGGTGTCAGGCTGTCCAATTCTAAGTGATTCTAGTATTGTCCTGCTCCAGAGTCAGCTTGCGCAACCCATGGAACGTTAAGCACGAACCCATGAAGTGCAACCCTATCTTCAGTGCTGTCTTTGCCGCTCTTTGAAAATATCTGGAGGCACCGATCGCCTTTGCTTGGGTCGATATGGATCTGGCAGTATTCGCCGTCGATCTTTTCCTCGACGCTCATACGCCCATGGCCCATGTCCAAACAGTGCTTGATGCTGCGGCCTTTCAGCCAGGGTTGTCGTCCGATCTTGATGCCCAGTTGAGGTTTAACCGTACCCATAATCTGTTCACGCGGCGTTCTTCTCCCAGCGTTTGGGAGCAACCTCCTTCGCAAGACTTGTGCGGTAGCGATCGCGACAGCAAAGTCATCCTGGATCTTGAGAACACAGGGAAGTAAGGAGTCACAAAGTTGATATATGAGATGCGGATCTAATACTAGTGGTTGGTAGCTTTTCAGAATCAACCTCGTAAACCACTTGGCTTCCACCGCACTCAGCCTCCTGTACATAATTTCAACATGCGTTCTGTTGGTAGGAGTCAGGCTGGCCTGTGAGGCGCGAATCGAAGGGGAGCTCCATCTCACTTTGGAGGCGAGAGAGTGTAGAAGTTCATCGATTTCTTCTACAGTCACAAGATCCTTCTGACTGTAGCCAGGACTGGGCTGGATTGCCATTAGCTTGTTACCATTATTTCCTTTGAACGAACTTACTGTTACAGTCAGGATGCGATGGACACAATCTGCCAGATCAACACCAGACCCTGGTTGACGATACTGGGCTAATTCGGCAATACGTGAGGCTCCGAGAAGACATGCGCGCCCAATGATCCTTTCCAAACTAGGGGCCTGGATACAGTAGACCCTGTCGGTTCTCTTATCGGGGAGTAGCGTCGACAAGAGTGCTGATAGACTCGTATCATGGGCATCGACATAGCTCCGATGCCTAGCAAACCACTTTGTGGTAACGCCGTAACAGCTCTTTTTATTGACAAAAAGATTGTAGCACTGGTCAAGTAATTCGCAAACCAAAAAGAATGGGAGAGGCATTTTCAAGGAATCATCGCATCGAGCTCTTTATGAAAGGCATGGACAAAGAACAATGTATGATTTGCATGGAGAGACTAATTGCTGACTGGATGAACAGGTAGGTGGGGTAGGTCAGGCGACAGAGCCAGTTTGTGAAGACTAAGAGATGCCATTCCCACTTTCCTACTTTCGTGGGCGTGATGCCTTAGGTAATTGGTGATGAATGCAGTTGGGCAATTAACGTGTCAGCCATAGCTTCCCAAACCAGACGCGACCTTGACGCGAAGGTCACGTGATAGATACTCAAAATGGGTCTTATGGAACTTGGAAGTCTACTGGTAGCGTCTATCAATCTCAACTTACACGCTATCTGTGCCTGACCGCCTCTGATTTTTGTTGAATTATGTAGTGCATGATGTAAACGCTTTCGTGTTTGTTCGGTGTCTGTTATCCACAAAGCTGGTTTCACTCAAACTCGTATTTAAGTCCATCTTGTCCAGGCAAACCTGAGACTGTTTCCGGCAATATTTTTGACCGTAACTTCTCGATCATAGAACAGAAGCGAAACCCACACAGCCCAAGAATAGCTCGGATAAATAAGCTGCAAGTGTTTCTTCATCTTGAAGCGTTAAACGAATAATTAATCGACTGTTAGTTGGTCTTATGCAAGTCAGCTTACGGGTGTAATTTACGTGCATTCTTCGGTAAATGTGTAGAATAGACTGATGCTGAACCCAATTTGGTACTAAACCCCTGCGTTTATGCAAGGTCCGCCCAGGGCCACCGCAACTCAAAAGGCACAAGACCCCTGCATCTGGATGACAGGGTCACGGGAGCAATAGATGCATCGTCGTGACAAACACATACTGTCGTCAGGAAAACAAAGTGCCTCACTTACAAAGAGTCATCCTATGTACATATAATTATGGACACTCTGTCTGGACAACGGCTCAAGCGCTTGAGATCGATCATGGAAAACCCCTGTCCAGCCCAACGCACAGGCTGCAGTAGTTTAGGCGTCGAGGCTCTATCCGTTGTCAAGGAGCGAGAGGCGGGGTGATGGAAAAGTCGGGAGGAAGAAGGAAGAGAAACGGGATCCATGGCAGCACAAGAGAGATGAGATGAAATGAGAAGGAATATCGATATGTAGTCGTCCGTGACTCAAACCGGGGACAAGATCCACTGCAGCAAAGCGTTGAGCTTGACAAAGCCGCACAAACAGGGCAGAGACAGGTCAGGTGGTGCGATTGCTCACAGTCTTGAGTGAGACTTGCGGGTTGGGCCGTCAAAATTGCAGCTCTTTGGGTCAGTTCCCATGGTGTTGTTGACGGATGCCGAGGGCCCATTGAATTACGAGCAGCATATGTAAACAAAGCAGGTCCCATCTCCCATACCCTGTTAAAGTAGCACTTACAATTCATGTTCATGATCAAATTCATGCTCCGAAATATTGTACGCGCACTCACTCAATTGCAGGACTCTTCGCTTGACGATATCTCCCCACGTCTCGTCTACGGAGCCAGGGTTGTCTTCTATTCTAGAATACCTAGACTGACAGCACTCGACGTCAACGAACATTCCAATCGCCCAAACACCTGTTCAAGCATATTCGCTCATTACCATCTCTTATCATCAACTCTTCTTTCTCATCATTTTCTTCCTTATTAAACCTTACAAAACGATATCTTGAACAGTCTCACTTCCCCACGGTGTTTGATTCACTTTTCTCATCTCAACGGCTCCTTATCAACGTTCGGTACACCAATCCGCCCCATCCGCTTAACGTCGTCTCGTCCCTTACTGGGATCTATCAATTTCCTGGACGCCCCCGGCAAGCCTCACATCGTCCCTGGCTGGCTTCCTATTTCGAGAAGTTCCTGCGCCTTGCCGAGCCCCAAACACCAATACCAATGGTGCTCCTATTCTCCTGACAACCGCCCCTCCCCAGTCCAGTCCAGTCCAGTCTGGTTCAAGGTCCGCCCAGCCCGTCTGCAATCAACGTCTTCCCAAGTTAGGGGATCTAGGGTCGTGCTACTGGACGCCTCCAGGGCTCTATTTTGGACACCAGCCACTGAGCACTGGCGAACGGTCCACCAAAACAATCCACCCCGGGCTGGCGCCATACCCCATGCGAAACTTGATACACCACTAGGCCTCGCACAATCCACTCCGACTCGCCTCTCTCCTTATTCTGATGCCCGGTTTTCTCTTTCGACTCTGCTTTGTCCATCGTTGCTCGTTTGCTCTTTTCGATGATCACCGCCGCCTGACACAGACACAGGCTGCTTTTGCTGTTTCTGTTGTTGTTACTGCTGCCAGATTGCGGCGTCGCAGACCCCAAAGAGCAAGAGCTCAAGCCATTCATTTGCATAAACGCCGACGAGTCCTCGGCCTCCACTCCCTATTATACAATTCCAGTTCCAATATCCATACAGATACCTTGACCTTGAATCTCAATCTCAACCCCTACGAGTTGATGGACATGGCCCTGCAACAACAAGCTATACGTCGACGCTACTCTGTTGCCGACCGTCTGCCAGCAGACTTGGTTATACCCACCACCTCCAATTCGATTTTTGAGACAGCCCCTGATTCGACCATTTCTTCTACTACAACCACCGCCGTCGCTGCCTCTGTCGACCCTAGATACGTTCCTGCTCGTACGCATAACCGTCACGGCAGCATGAGTTCAGTCGCGGGAATCCCCCCTCCGCCTCAAAGGGACGAAACTATCTCCTACAGACGTGGTCACACTCGTGCGAAATCTAGTGTATCCAGCATGAACCGCCAGGTCAACCGACTCTCCCTGACGCTCCCAATTGCGCCCCCTACGAGCGATCCCTCCCGACCAACACCAACCTCTGCCATGTCATCGGTTCCCCCAACGCCAATTGACTCTACCGTTGCCTCTCCTGCTGACGCAAACGGTTTCATCATCGCCATTGCTGCTCAGGAAAGACGTGTGCTCGAGTTGAGGGAAGAATTGTCTCGTGCTGAGGCAGAGTTGACCTCACTAAAGAAGAGGTGGACTTCACAGGAGAAAAAGGGTGATTCTAATCCCATTGAGGCATACCGCAGCCCAGTTCTACCTTCAGACGACGATGGCTCATCGGTGAGGCGAAGCGCCGAGTCAGACCGCCGGAAACTATTGCAACAGACGGGTGCAACCACTCCCAATCGAAGAAGGGTCCTTCGCGGTGGACACACAAGAACCCTATCTCTGCTATCGCCGGCGAAGCCAGACGCAGGGTTCTCCCTCTACCAGGATCGTGATCACGAGCATGAACAGGTCAAATTACCTTCGATAGAGCGCAGGACCGCTCAACTAACAAACCCCCTTTTAAATAAGCGTGCCTCATGGCAGCCACGCACACAGCAAAATGTTCCAGGCGCTGCTCAAATTGTTGAGGACTTTAAATTGGGCCTCAGAGCTTTTGTCGAGGATATCCGTCAAATTACTGTTGGCGACGAACCTATCAACGGCCAGCCCGTCCGATCCAACAGCGTCAGTGATCGCAGCGAAACCTCCCGAGCCCAGGATACGATCCGACCGAATCGCCCGCTACGACCCAAAGTGAGCACAGTGTTTGAGCCACCCCACAACAACTCTGAGACTTCGAACCTTTCAGAGGCGAAGGTATCAACTTTAGCAACCGCGTCGAAAACGAGACCCGAGATGCCTCCGCGGAGTAAGACCAAGTCGAAGAACAAGTCTTTTTCTTGGCAGCCTCTTGGATTCGACTCGATGGACGACAATGACTGGTCTAATTGGGAGTCCCCAGCTTCGTCGTCTAAGACGTCTCGTTGGAGCGGCTCTACTATTGGCAGTAATGGACTGGACGATATGTCTGCTACTTCGGACGAGGGAGAACCAGAGGAATCGCCCTCGTAAGTGATTGTTGGCACTAAGATTGTTACGCTCTTGAGATAAAAGCTAACTTTGATTCAGCAAGAAGAAGTCGACCGGTTACGAAACTCCTCTGCTCTCCCCAAAACTCGAGGAGCTTCTGCCCAATATTGTCAACCAGTTCTCGCCCAGCAATCTCAAGCGTACGGCGACAAATTTGATGGACGAGTGGGAAAAGTCCCTCACCGACCCCAACTACCCTCACCAGTCACACGCTCAGGAAAACACCGCCTAAACGATCTATTCCCGAGCTTTCCACGACGCATCTAGACTATGTTGAACATACACATTTGAAGCGATTTTTACAAAATTACTTTACATAAATGGCCCGGCGTACACAGTTTCGGTATCACAGACCAGTATTTGACGACGAAGAACAAGGAGAGGAGGAAAAAAAAACGATGCATTTAGCATCTATGGGATTGCTTGTATTAGCTGGCAGTTCTTTATGAGCTGTTGGCATGTTTGAAGGATTGTTTGGACTGCGCTTTGTGAGAGTTAACTGTTTTGTTGCTTTTGCGTGTTTGGGACTGTCTCTTTTTTTTTACTCGCGGCTTGTGTATAGGTTCTTGAGGCATTTGTCTTGAGTATCTGTGTACATTCTGCAATTTGGTTTCCTGGTGTTGGGATTACGATAGTGAGACGATCCTCATGAGTGACGACTACAAAATCGTCGCATTCTAAGTCAATTCAATTTATATTCAATATTTACCACAAATCTCCTGAAACAGTTTTGTCATAATGACTTTGTTTTGGTTCATACTCTGTCACTTTAAACAAGACCGACTCTCAGCTGGAGTATATCCACTTCACTAAAGCCGACCGTTTAGTAGTTTGTTCCAGGATTAGATATCTTCCAGCTAAGATCGAGTGCTTGGCGTGTCTTGCGTCAATCGAAGATCGAAAGACTGGGCTCAAGTTAAATTGATCCGTTGCCAGGGCAGCCGGCGATGGTGGAGTAGAGGAGCAACACTATGAGTTCGGACGTGGAGACTACAGAGCCCGAGACTGCGGAGAGGATTCGAAGTACTTCCGAAGTGATACAATCGTTCACGTTGCACGAGATGATGAAGATCAAACATGAAGTTACACTGAGTTGGAGATGACTTGTCAAGATCAGTAGTTTCAATATCCCGTGATGATGATGTATTGCTGCCCGGAACTTGAGTTAAGATAGCCGAGTTTGACCGGGCTGTTAGTTGTATGCACATACCACTCAGGATCGCAGCAAGTCATAGGAGAAGAGTTTCTAAGCGGTGAATTGAGAAGCCCGATGTTCATGCCCAAAGGCCGAGTTTATTACTGACGGACTTTTATAACTCGGGAGAAAAGAAAGACCGAAAAAGGTCGCATTCTTTTGTCTCTGGTCTTCTGTTGGCAAAGTACGTACCCTCCCGTAAGCGAGTGCGAAATGCGAATAAGCCAAGATGAGTCCGGACTAGGAAATCGTCTTGCAGGTGATAGTTCTGGTGCATGATATGACTATTTCTTTCTGGTGAAGCTGCAGCTGCAAGTTTGCGCGTTCGTTCGTCATTGATGCCGTACTCTGTTGGTACTGTCTTGATCGCTTTCAAAGGACAAGCATATATATCCAATACCAGGCGCCTTGTTCGATACAATCACTCAGACATTCATCAATAGCTTCATTCAATTTCATTCAAAGCCTTCTATCAGAATTCAATCCACAAGTTGTCGACATGAAGAACGCAGAGTTCCAACCCAAGCTGAATCCAGCCCCCAAGCCATTTAAATTCCCCTCAAAAAGCGGCTTAGCTGTAAGCGATGGCCACTCTTTCCATCTCCAAGTCATTGACTAACACCATACAGTTTTTGCTTAAAGATTGCTTCAAGCCTCAAGTGGCTATTGCTATTGGATGCTTCATACAAGTAGTTCTCTGCGCTATTCTTCCTTTCCACTGGGCTGTTGTTCCATCAGCAGCTGTTCTTCTCAACTCTCTCATCACCACTCTTGTTCAAGTGGTACGCATCCCAAAACCAAATGAGTTCAATGAAGGCATTGTACCCGGCCGCGTAACTGCTCAACTACCATCTCCTACTGGTTCGTTTGGTAACGAGCCTGGTGCGAACTCAGTGGTGGTCTTCCATCTCGGATTCCAGATAAACCACCCGCTCGGTCTCGCAGCACCAGGTGTTGACGAGATGAACGTCCACTTCACAGCGATGCAAAAAGAGCTCAACCGCAACCGCACCGACTACGGGTTTCTCACATCCTCGACCTGGCGCGGTGACGAACGCAGTAGCAACAATTCGCTCCTCATCATCTACTACTTCCGCGACGTCGAGGGTCTGCACCGCTTCGCCCACGGTGATTATCATCGTAAAGCGTGGGACTTTATGACTAAGACGAAGCCCAAGCATGTTGGAATCTTTCACGAGACGTATTCTGTTCCTGCACACGAGTATGAGAACATTTATGTCAATTGTCATCCTGTCATGATGGGACGGGCTTCGGTGAAGACGACAGGGGGCGACGAGGAGAAATGGACAAATACCCTCGTTAATGCTGATGTGCCGGCTTTGAAGACGCAGTATGCGAGGATGTCGAGGGATGAGCAAGGGATCCCGAAGGAGTTGTAATGAGAATTGGTTTGGATGTAAGATTCAAGGGAATGAGAAGACAAAGGTTCTGAGTATTGGGATTGCCCGAGTGATTTAAGGAACGGCATGTATGATTATGGATGCATTACAGATGTATTGTCAGATCCCAGTATGGATATGTTATAGTGTTTTATGAAGTTGACCATGCTCTCATGCTATCTTTGTTGGGACAGTCATTACAAATGCTCACGTATTACAAATGTCATAGAAGGCCGAGTAGATCTTAACGGGAATTTCAATAATCATTTGCAGTTTGATAGACGTTACACTTGGTCTCAGGCCAAATACGAATAAAGGTATCCAAAATTCTAAAGCATCCATAACGCCCGAACAAAACAAGATATCGCAAATCTTCCCACGACGCCATAATCCTTCATCTTGAAACCCTGTATATCTAAAAGTCGAGAACGAGGAAAGAAACGCCTCCAATTACACCAGCCACGAAGAGAAAAGTCAAGATACCAGCACCAGCCTTGTCAGCCCCGGTGATATCCTTCAGCTTGGGCTTTCCGTCCTCGTTATTAGAATCAGCGTTACCGCCACCGGGGTTACCCTTGGATGTACCTCCGGTCTTGGCCGTAACAGGTCCCTTTGCATCCCCGACAAGATTGTACATGAAGATCGAGAGCGCGTTCATCTGGGGTCCCACGCCGACGGAGCCGTCGAAGGTGCCCGTTGTCCAGGAGAAGCCGCACGCTGTACCAGAGGGACCCTTGTAGTTTTGTCCAGAACCGGTGCAGACCTTGGCAGCGGCCTGGGCACTTGTCTTGAGGAGCTTCATGATCTTTTCCTTGGTGCCCGGGTACAGTTGCGTGGTGGCAGCCAACCATCGGGCGAGGTAACCCTTGAAACTCTCCTGATCCTGACTGCACTGCTTATGGGGCTCGCAAAACTGCTCGTAAAGGATCTCGTCCTTGACAAACTTGTTGAAAACATCCTGAAGGAGACCGTCGGTGCGCTTCTTCCACTTGTCGTCGGATGTGAGGTTGTAAAGGGTGGCAGCGCCGTGGAGGAAGATACCAGTGTTGTAAGACCATTGTGTTTTGTCGATATCGTCACAAACCGCGTCCTTGTGCTTGCCGATATGGACACCGTCGAGGACCTCAAACTTGTCGGTGACAACTCCGGCCTTGGTGTGCCAGTCCCAAACCTTCTCAGCCCAATCGGCGTAAGTCTGATTACCAGTGTACAGCGCCAGACGAGAGGCGACGTTGAAAAAGCAACCGTTAGAGATGGCGTTCTTGTAATCGTAACCGGTGTTCCACTTGAAGATCTGCCAGCGCATTCCACCACCACACCACTCATCGTCCCAGCGACTGACATACTCGTTGAATACACCCTGGACCTGAGCAAGCCATCCGGGGGTGTCTTCGGGGGGATCCGGGAATGCATGCTCAGCTGCTGACATGGCGGCCATGGCCCAGAAGCCCTGGTCGTCGTTTCCTTCGGTCATGGTTTGGTTGTCGGGCATGTAATCGCCATCTGGGCCTGCTTGATGAATCAGGGCTTGTTTTGTGATCTTGTTGTATGTGTCGTCTCCTGTCAACCACCAGTAGTCAACTAGAGTACCGAACATGGCTCCGGCCTCCCACCCTTTTAAGAGTCAGTATAAATATCGTTATGCTGTGATGAGGGGATAATTACAGTAGTAAGGATCTGGCAAGTTTCCTGGTGTGTCGCCTGGATTCATTCCTGTGTACCAACCTGTCAGGCCCTTTGCTGCCTTGCTGGCTGCGCTCTTGATTGATTCTGGTAATTGTTAGTAAATGGCCCTTCCTTTTCATCATAAACAATAACAACTTACTGCTGTCATCCATTGTTACCTCGTAGGCGTTTGCTGCTATGGTCCAGCCAAGGACGGCAGTAGTCGTCTGCAGTAGCGATCGCATCTTGGCAATCAATCAAAATGCTCGAATACCAAGACAATGACAAGACGGGATGGAAGAATAGACGAATTAGACCCTGTTCGACGCCAAGACCAGATCGAAAAGTTTCCGCTTAGACGCGCTGCCAAGATAATAGTTGAAGATATTGGATGGTAGAGCCAGCACGTATGGATATTAACAAAAGAGGGACGAAACGAAATACAATAGTAGAGAAGGAATAGAGAATAGAGAAGAAATGGGTATATGGAAGATGAAAAAGGATCCTCTTTCTTTCTAAAACTGGGCACGGGGAGAACTTTGATGGTCCATGGACTACTGTACCCCGTTTTTGCCCTGTCCATCTGTGGGCATTGACACTGACAATGACATTGACATCGACATGGTCAAGGCCGGGCATGGTCATGGACATCCATTGATAGACGTCCATTGATAGTCTGATGTTCGACGATGCGTCAGCGAGACTCCACCGAGAAACGAGGTGAAAGGGTCCTTTGGAAATGAAATTGCCCACGAGAGAAATCCATCACTGAGAAAGATTGTAAGCCAATTGGCTGGCGATACCTCGTTGGGGCTGAGTCTGTATGGGAGGAGGGATGGTGGATCGTCAGGGGTTCTTTTTGTTCTAGCATTCGGTCTTTAGTGACGAACTACGAGTCCGAGAGGATTGTCTTGAACTGTCTACCGACCTACAGAGTGGTCTATTGCAGGTCATCTAGGTAGAGACGCGCAAGGCACAATGCGCAATGCACAGTCTAGACAGTATCTGATTATGATCGTCTCACCTCTGACAGTGCAGTTGTAGCAGTTCCTGAATAAATGCGGCTCCGCGAGTAGCATGATCCAATAAACATCACGATCCCCTTTTTCTGCATTACCTGAAGAGCGGGTTAAAAACTATGGAGAATTTCATTAATTCCACCGAGAATCGAGAATCATTTATCAAGGACAACCATCCATACATTTGTCTGATACTCTGTACTCTGTAGCAGAAGAGTAAGAAAAAGACACTAGGTAGTTGAATAAGCGAACAGCCAAGCCGGAAGCCGGAATGGCAGTTTAATTTCTTCCAACGTTGATGTGATGTCTAGCGAAGAAAATCTGCTTGGCTTCTGTCATGATTTTATTCCCGAACTTCTAGTCTAGCGTTCAGGTACTAGACTAGACTAGCTAATAGCACTGTATCCGTATCAGTGGAGTCCAAGGTACTCTCTATCCCCTGTCGAATTGCCCCTGCTTGAGCATTTTATGTCTAACCAGGCGCGCATATCCGTGGCCGCGTAGACATAATGAGATGAGTTCTTTTATCCATAACAAGCTTTGTTTTCATGCTTAAAACCGCCGTTTCAGAATGAAGCTAAGAAAATGCCGTATCTATCACTTAGAGGTGGTGATCGCGATTCAAATGATCAAGCAAGGTGTTCTATAAAAAACTTGTGATCAGCAAGACACGACAAGCTGCCCATACGCGCATTAGAATTGAGTCAATTGACACACTACGACTGAATCTCGTATCTGATTTGTTTCTGGTATTTGCTTTTGCCACCTTTGTAGTAAATACCCGGTGGCTTAAACACAAGCTTCAATACAAGCAAAACAGACCATCACAACGTCAGTCACTAGCACCAAAATAGTCATCCGGTGTTGATTCTTAAAGTAGCAACCCGATATTCGAATGTTTCAAACATCGATATGTCTCCTTGACATACCATTGGATGGACCGGAACTTGGCTTCAAGAAACAGGTGATCGACATGCATTTACACAAGGTACATACATGCAGTACTGTAGACTTGAGCCTGCGTTAGTTGGATGCACTCAATCCTCATGCAGCAATAAGACGGATTCTCTTCCTGAGTTTCATTAACTTAAGGTACAACTCAGTTCATATTCCATAATAGGATTCGCTTGCATCTCAACAACTCCATCAACTCCATCGACAACTGTCATTCCACTTTGCCCACTTTCTCCAAGTCTGATGACAATCAAACTCATCAACCACATGCCATTACAGTGGGCAAGTAAACCAGTTCATAACCCAAATAGTCAATGGCCATGGATGATTCCTCCCCGTGACATGTCCCGTACCCCGGCTTCAACTCCTCACAGTTCCTAAACCCCGCCTGCAAACCCCGCGATTCCCCCACTCGGAGCTTCATCCATCACCCATCAACAGCCAAACGGAATCTCTCCCTCGCCTGATTTGATTTAACTTGATTGCCAATTGATGACAGTTGATCTTGGCAGACCTTATTTAAGAGGACTCAATCACGCAGAGAAACAGACTTTGATTAAATAGCTTAACATCTAATTCATCTCTTCTATAATTCTGGTTGACTATCCATCTCCATCTCCGTCGTCATCATGTCAGCCAAACACTTTGTTAATGATCCTACCCACCTTGTCTCCTCAGCTCTCCACAGTCTTACTCTTACCAACCCATCTGTTGCTCTAGATCCAGATTTCAAAGTCATCTACCGTCGTCCTGATTCCAATGCCAAACCTCAAGTATCTATCATCTCAGGTGGTGGCTCCGGCCATGAGCCTTCCTTCGCCGGTATGGTTGGCCAAGGTATGCTCTCAGCTGCTGTAGCTGGTACCATCTTTGCCTCCCCCTCCGCAGAGCAAATACGCACGGCTATCACTTCCCGCGTCGACACTTCAAAAGGTGTGTTGGTCACAGTCATGAACTACACCGGTGATGTCCTCAACTTTGGCATGGCCGTTGAAAAGGGCAAGGCCGCGGGTCTCGACGTTGAGATGGTCGTTGTAGGCGATGATGTTGGAGTTGGTCGCGCAAAGGCTGGCAAGGTTGGGCGCCGTGGAATCGCAGGTACTGTTCTTGTCCACAAGATTTCTGGCGCCCTCGCTGCTCTAGGGAAGCCTCTACAACAGGTAGCCAAGATTGCCCAGCTGACTGCAGATAACCTGGTCAGTGTGGGAGCTAGTCTTGAGCATGTCCATGTCCCAGGACGAAAGGTTGACTCCGAAGGAAGCCTTGCAGCAGATGAGGTAGAACTGGGAATGGGTATCCATAACGAGCCTGGTTCAGGACGCGAAAAGGTCGAATTGCCTGATCTTGTCAGTAAAATGCTTCAGCAATTGCTTGACACCAGTGACAAAGACCGAGCTTTCGTCAACGTCAACTCTAAAGAGGTCGTCCTCATGATCAACAACCTGGGAGGAGTCAGTGTTCTCGAGATGGGTGGCATCACCGCAGAAGTCGCAAGTCAACTCGAGTCCAAGTACAATATTCGACCTGTGAGAACACTCAGCGGCACATACATGACCAGTCTCAACGGTCTTGGCTTCAGTATTTCTCTGCTCAACGTGGTATCACCCGATTTCAATGCCCCGAGCATGATTGAGCTGCTTGATGCTCCCAGTGAGGTCGTTGGCTGGTCTGCGCCTATCAAAACAAGCACTTGGGAGGCTAAGAACACCAACACAAGGACGGGTCGCGTGGGTGCAGCCGAGGATGCCAAGCCGAGTGACCTGAAGATGGATGCAGGTACTTCGCAAGCGTTGTTGAAGAATGCTCTGCAGAAGGTTATCGATGCTGAGCCTGAGGTCACACGTTACGACACTGTTGTTGGAGATGGTGACTGTGGAATTGGCTTGAAGAGAGGAGCTGAAGGTAAGTCTCACAAACCAGGTTCGATACCCACATGCTGACATGAAGCAGCAATCCTCAAGCATATCGAAGAGCGTCCTCTGTCTGGCGATGTTGTCGTGGACCTGGCTTCCATTGTGGCAATCGTAGAAACCGCCATGGATGGTACCTCAGGTGCTTTATATGCCATCTTCCTCAATGCTCTGGTCAACGCTCTTCGTGAGCTCGCTCCAGGCAACGCCTCTCCTGAAGTCTGGGCCAAAGCTCTCAAGAAGAGTAGCGACGCCCTTGCAAGGTACACACCCGCGCGGCCGGGCGACCGCACTTTGGTGGACGCTCTTCATCCCTTCGTGGAGTCATTAAACCAGACCGGAGATGTCAAGAAGGCAGCCGAGGCAGCACTAGAAGGGGCAAACAAGACCAAGGGCATGCAGGCCAGTCTGGGCCGAACAGTCTATATTGGAGGCAGTGGATATCAAGAGGTTCCTGACCCCGGTGCTTGGGGACTGGCCAGCTTCTTCCTTGGCCTGAGCGGCTAGCCTGATAGTCGTTCTAACTCGCATTTGGAATATCACGAGAAATATGAATGAAAGCCGAACAATTTCAGCATGTTAATAGTGTTCGATTAGCCATAATCACATCGTAATAAAGAACGTTTGTATGCGAAAATCATCATGTTTTCAACGCCTATGGAGTCCCAGTGAGCCTTGCCTGTAAGACATACAAAACATCCCATTCTCAAAATCGAGTCCTCACCCCCTCCAATATCATGCGGTAAATGAATATTAGCTTAGAAGAACCAGGATAACGCTGTCGCCTCGCAAAAACCTATTATGCAGTTAGCAATCGGTGCCCAAAAATAGTGTCACCGCCATTCGACACAGGGGGCTAATCGGTGACGGGTATGGGGTAGACGTACATCTTGCTGATGAACCGATCCTTGTTGACTGGTCTGCCCTTCTTGCCGCCCGCTAGCCGGGGAGTCTCTGTCCACATCTCCTTGACGTTCTCGAGGACCATGTTGCAGTGGCGGTCGAAGGCCTTGACGCGCGCGAGGAGTTTGCGGTTGTTGCGGATGGAGATGAGGACCTGAACGTGTGATCGCACGGCAGTCTGGAGGATGGATAGAGGACCGGCGGAAAACTCGTACTCTTCGAGTTGAGCGATCTCGTACTCGCTGGACACCATGTTAGCAATTGTTAACTCGTCGCGGGGCTGGAAGGCCAGCAATTATCGGGGAACACATACGTGAGCTCGTTTCGCGGCTTGCCAAGAAGCTCCCTGAATAATATGTTAGCCTTGCTTAAATGAAAAAGTTCGGGTGTGCTGAGGCGTACTGAATCTTAGGGTCCGACGACATCTTGATGGTATTGTTTGGTGGTGATGAGATGTTGTATTGCGGCACGCAAGGCTGAAGCTCAGAGAGCTCGAAAAGTTGACGATTGGGGCAGGACGTTTTTGATTGGACATGGGAGTGGGTCTCAAATTCACGAGCTGTGACTGGTCAGGTGACGCAGTTCCTGACTTAGCAAATAGAACCATCCCACTACCGTATCAAAGTGTGGCTGCTATCAATTTTTGGCTCTGCGGGCGGTTTGGAGCGGAGGTTTGAAAAAGCATTGCCGCGGACCTCGGACAAGACTCCAAGGCCATCATATACCCCCTCATTCCTCTCGTCGATGCGCATGTCGATCGCATGGGCGTATCGTCAATTCTTCCCTTAATATAATGTCGTTCCGAACTTTTGCAGCCCGAGCTGGTGCTGCAGCTAACGTCGCATCTCAAAGCTCTCTAAGAAGCTTCAATATGGTTCAGCAAGCAAAGACTTTGAGCCTCTCGCCTAGTGCTCGACATGTAAGGATAGCTAGACTGGCTGTTGATAATACAAATCCCTAATTGGAATATTTAGGTTTCATCCGCGGCGAAGAATGTCCAGCCTCAGGAACACGATGAACCTCACGATGTCGTCTTCGAGAGCAAGTATGGCCTGCGAACCATCATGCTCAATCGGCCACGAAAGCTCAACTCTCTTAACGCTTCAATGGTTCGAAAAATCGTGCCTAGATTGATTGAATGGGAAAGGTCCGATCTCGCCAATGTTGTTGTCTTGAAGGGTGCGGGCGAAAAGGCCCTTTGCGCTGGAGGTGATGTTGCCGCACTTGCAAGACTCAACCAAGAGGACAAGGAAAATGGGTGGAAGGACTCGGCCAAATATTTTGAACTCGAATACCAACTCGACCATTACATTGCGACATACAAGAAACCATATATCGCTTTTATGGATGGCGTCACTATGGGTGGTGGTGTTGGCCTGAGTGCTCATGCTCCTTTCAGGATCGCGACCGAGAACACTCTATTTGCTATGCCTGAGACTACGATTGGCTTCTTTCCCGATGTCGGCGCCTCTTTCTTCCTCCCTCGAATGAACGGATCTGTCGGAACCTACCTGGCACTTACCAGCGAGCGACTTCGCGGTCCCAACGTCTTTTACTCTGGTATTGCCACCCACTACCTGCACTCAACCAGCTTGCCTGATCTCGAGGCACGTCTGGCTGAACTGCGGTTCCAAGACAGCGATGCTCTGCCTCAACGCCTGGCCCTCATCAACCAGACTCTCGAGGAATTCTGCACAGGCCTCCCCTATGACCAGCCCATGACCCTAAGCGGCGAGATCCGTCAGGCGATTGACCGATGCTTCAACAGGCACACCATTAGTGACATCATTGCTGCCTTGCAAGCTGAGCGGGGTCCTACTGAGGAATGGGCACAGAAGCAGCTCAAGACTCTACACAGGCGATCACCCACAGCTGTGCACGTCGCTCTGCGCCAGATGCGTGTTGGTGGCGAGTGGGATATCGCCGAGACTTTTAAGAGGGAGCACCAGATTGCTACCAAGTTCATGCAGCATCCTGATTTTACGGAGGGTGTGTCAGCTCTGCTTATCCGAAAGGATGAACCAACTTGGAACCCCGAATCTCTTGAAGCCGTTGGCGGTACCAACGTTGCCAAACCCTTCTTCGATTACAACAACGAAGAAGAACTGTCCCTCTTCGTCGACCGTACATTTAAGGAGTACCCTCATCAGGAGCTTGGTGTGCCTACTGAGAAGGAGATCGAGAAGGTTCTCTCTAAGGGTACCTACACCCAGGAAGAGCTGGCTAATAAGATTGTTGCTTCCCGCAACGGTCGTCAAGGCATTTCCGAAGTCGTCGCAGAGATCATCTCTCGCAAGACTGCGGTGAACGATAAAGGCAAGGCTTTGTGGCTGAGGGAAGAGTCTGCACCTGGAAGCAGACTATAAATCTACAAATGCTAGCATTTTTGGATAATTTGTAAAATTAGAAGTCACTACGAAACGTTCAATACGTAGTGCGTGTGTTGATAGATAAAAATGCGATGATATCAAGACGACGTTGACAATGTGAATGATAATTGTTGATGGCGGTAAAACTCCTGGATAAGGTTGATTAACTATCATGAGTGTGGTTTTAGAATGGCTACGGCGTAACGAATGAGATAACGCGGGTGGGGTTGAGATACAAACAACAAGATTCAAGATGATGAGATATTAAGCGACCGCTGAAAAGCTTCAATTATTTTTTACCAAGGCATAAACCTACTACCACCAGATAAGGAGGGGCAGATGGTACCTAGTCTATGATGGAGGGTGGGTGGGGGAAACACCAACTTGAGTTATACAGACGGAGTTACCAGCGGATAGATACAGGCAGGACAATGAAGGTGGCGTCAACTTCAAAAAGAAAGTTAAAGAGAGACGGAAAACACGAGAAGAGTCATCATCTTGATATAGACAGACTAGCTCATGTAGGAGATGTTCGGTCAGTTCAAAGATGACCTCGGGCTATAGTCGAGAATATAAAAGGGACGAAGGCCCGCCCTATGAACAGGTTCAAAAGAAAGACAAGACATCTTCGCCCCCCTTCTCTTTCTCTTTCTCATTCTTGACCGATTTTCCCGTCATCAAAGCCAGGTCGACAACTATCAAGTTGGCCAAAGCGAAAGGGCCTGAGAAAACACTCCGGTTTAACAAACTAGAAAGATACGTACCGTTTCAGAAGTGCGGCATCCCTGGGCTGGGATCAAACAAGAAGAAAGATCGGATTGTCATCACGTGACAGCTCAGCTCAGCTTCAGCCAGAGACATCCGGCTTTAGAAGAAACACGGGACGGGTCCGCACCGGAATAGGTGGGTCTATCTGCCGATACCCCCGCCATCGACCGGCCGCGTAAAGGTCTGGAAGGTGAGAAAGTGGGCTGCGCTAACTCACGTCACAACCAAAAAAAGCCAATTGAGCTGCAGCCACTAAACCCGAAAGAGCCCGCAGGGGTCGTTAACGCATCAACCACTGAAGTGACACGGCGACCCTCCATCTTCCAGGTACTGGCAGTGCTACGAAGATCCAACACGACCTCCATTATACGGCCTGCATCACAACACGACTGCAAGAAATATTAGTATCTCGGTGTTGGCGAGAATCTGTGGTTTGATCCAGATTTTTCTTCATCTCTACACGACTCTAACATCTAAACTGCCTAATCCGGTTTCCCCTTCAATCTTTCCTTTTTTCTCTCGCGTTGTCTAGCCAGCGCGCAAGTCGATCGGCAGGCACTTTAACCTTGATCCACACTGCTTCACGACGCGACTTTGGCGGGTTAAAGCGCGTCACGAACATGACGCCCGCCTCCCAGATCTGAATTTATCACGTCCCGGCCAACGAGTTCAAGCATTGAACCTCCCCACTACGGAGTACGCATCATTGCAATCTCCACTGTTTTACTACACATTTCGCTTGCTTGATTGCTTCTTTTCTTCTCGACTCTCCTCTTGACCTTGTTCTTCTACATACCAAGTACACGATATTCTTACATATACGACGAGGTTGCCAGCTTTGACGCCTTGACGGCCATTCCTGACCTCTTCCCTCCGGGGAATCATCGCCATGGCCTCCCAAACACCCAATGCCTCTCAAGGCGGCTGCTATCAGAACGGTCAGATGATGCAGCAGAATAACGACTCGGGTGTTCAAGTGAGACCTATGGGGCGTATGTAAACTCACTGCGTTTGGGTTTTGGCCTCGCTAACTTGAATTGCAGTCAAGGTGCATTACACGTTCGATAAGGAGGCCAAAGTCAACTGCCTCGCTCGATCAGCACAAACCCTCTATGTGCAGACAGTTCCCCTCGACGAATCCAATTCCATCGGCATTGTCGACCTACGAGCTTGCCTTCAGGCAGTCACAGACTGCAGCCCCGAACTCTCGAGCCAGGAAGGCGAAGGTGACTTCACAATCTACGCACTTGATTACTCGGAACCAGATACTCCTTTAGTCGGACAAGGCATGCTGTCTTGGGCACTCGAATCTATGCGTAATGACTGGATGGCCCAATTGCCCAAGATGGTCACTGGACGTGTTACCAAAAACGTTCTCGCTGTCTTTAGTGGAGGAAACCGTGAGACACTGGAGGTCAAACTAAAGTTTACAGCCGCAGGTAGAATTCTAAGGCCGGAACCGACCGTTGACTTGCACCCTATGGAGATGCAGCAAATTTCTTTCCAGCCTGCCCCGTTACAGCAGGCAAAGCCGACTGAAATTGCCATGACGCCAGGTGCGGAATGGAACTCTTTTATTCAGTCAAATCCCAATATTGGACACCAAGCACATGTGTCTAGAGTAGCTTCTCCTGCATTATCTCAAGGAGGACCTATGGCTAGCACAACCGAACGCAGGAATTCGATTGCTAGCCAAAATCTGGAGCAAGTCAACTCCGGAACAGACATTCAGCGAATAGCTCCTATACCCGTCGTTGGAGCAACCACGGCAACTTCAAAATCCAGGCCCTCAAGCAGAAATTCTCGAAAAAGAGCGCCAACAGGTCGCCCCCGTGGTAGACCACGAAAGAAGCCTGCAGAAGGCAACACATCCGGTTACGAAGACGGCACAGAGGGCGAGGATGGTGGATCAGGACCTGCTCAGAAAAGGGCCAAGCCCACCAAAGTCGAAAAGGCTGCACCCAATCCTTTTACTTCTGGTCCTGATTCTCTGCGTGTCACCGCCAGCACCGCTGGCTCTCTTCGAAATTTCCGCCCTGTTGCAAGTAACGAGACGGTTGCTGGAAACCATCTGCAAGAAGTTCCTCGAGCTCCTACCCCCGTCCCAGAACGAGGGCCTATTGGTGGTCCTGCTCAGGGTGGCCCAAAGGGACCCAAACCTCGGAGGGAATCATCAATGCGAAAAGAGCTGGGCGCTGCTATGAGTAACCAGATTCCCCCAAGGCCTCTCCGTGCCTTGTCTCCAAGTCAAGAGGATGGCCGCTCCCCCGAATCACCTGTTGAGACTCCGACCTTCTCAGAGGATAGCCCGCAGGATATGCGTTCCTCTCCTCCACTACCACCCACAGCATCTTTCATGCGGTCCAGTCCTCCCCCTTCCAGTCCTGTTTTGCCCCCAATGCCGTCACTGCCACGGCAAGCATCGAGCTTTATGGATAACGAGACCGACGATTTGTTTGATGAACCTGTCCAGCAACCAGCCAAGGAGAGCCAATCTCGCCAGCACCAACCCCAGAAAGTAACGGAAGACATTGATCGTACGGGAATTCATACCCAAGTGTTCCGTATTCAAGATGGTCCCGACGGTCAGGGGCTTGTCCATATCCAAAATTTCAACACTCCTCAACCAACATCAACCCCCGCCCCTCCTCCTCCATCAGACCCTGTTACTGCGAAGAAGATCCCTAAACCTCGACCAGCACGAAACCCTCCGCAAAAACGACCTCCGCCACCAAAACTCGCCCCAACACCTCCTCCCACGACGGACGCTCCTGAGAGGAACAGTCCGGCACCTGTATCTGCACCATCGCCGGCGAATGTTACTCAATCACAGAATGAGCAACCTGCCCGAGCCATGGAAGATGATGCACTTTTTGAATTAGTGCGCGCTGTCTCTAGTTCTTCTGAGCCTACCGCTTCAACTGAAACTAATCAATCTACTCAAGGATCTCTACCTACTTCAAAACTAAGTACTGGCTCAATCAGACCCAAACCAAGAGCACCGCGACAGCTCGGCCGCTCGCAATCCACCGGAGCCTTAGCTTTACCTTCTGTGCCAGCCAGCGAGCCGCTTGAGCCATCGTCACTTTCCCAGTCTATGACAGCAGAACCCCGTGCTTCCACAGAGATTCCCGATTGTCTTCGACGCTCAAAATCGGCCAACATCCACGCAATGGTGGCTGCCAGTGATCCTGTGGGACCATGCGAGACATCTGCGGTCACTAACCTGCTGCCAACTCTCCGAGAAGTTCCATTCCCACAGAGCGATTTCCCTCCGATGCCGTCCTCCCCGCCTTGCAGATCGAACAAAAACCAAGTCAAGAAGGATTCGATCAAACAACGGCTCGAGTTAGCGATTGCCGCTGGCGAAATGCCCCCATTCTGCACCAATTGCGGTGCTATTGAAACACCCACTTGGCGCAAGATCTGGGTGCAGGAGCATGATGGAATCCCAGAATACGTGGAATACTCAGAGAAGCCTGGACGAGTTACCGCTATTGAGATCCTAAAACGCGATGAGGATAAGAAGCCCTTGACTCACCGCCTTATCAAGAAGACACTCGGCAATGATGATGACCGCAGCAAATGGTCAGAGAAGCTTCTCTGCAATCCTTGCGGTATCTGGATCGCCAAATACCACAATCATCGCCCGCAAGACAAGTGGGACAACGCTTTTGGTCTTCTTGGACAGAGTCGAAAGAAGCGCTCATCTGCAGGTCCCGATTCACAGGCGAAGCGATCTCGTACTAAGAGTACCTCGGTGCCTGCTATGACCTCGCAAGTGTATCCTGCTACAGATCCTCTGGGCCCGTCATCTCCTAAGCAATTTGATGCGCACTCAGTAGTTACAGTTGTCAATGAGGACACTGTCATGCAGAATGTCCTCACTTTACTGGCGGATGACGGACGACATATTAAAGAATTGAGCCAGTCAGCCCCGGGATCGTCCCATTCGAGAGTTTCTAGGGGTACTGGAACAGCTGATAGCCCAATCGAAATGGACCTTGACGAAGAACTCGGGAGCACGCGACGGTTGCTTTTCCCTTCGCCCCGTAAAGAAGGGACGCCGAAGACTTTGGGAGAGATCAATGCCAATGCGGCCAAGACCACCGACAGTCGGCATAACAAGGAAGCTGTTGGCAAAGAGAATGCCTCAGTTGAGGCTCAGAATGATGGACCTGTCGACGATGATATAGAGGCGCTGTTCAACAGCCCTGTTCGCCCTTCTACACCGCCACCAAAATCTAAGGTTGACACGGATTCAGCACTGTTTAAGACACCTACTCGTCCGACACCCAGCCACCGACCCATTACACGAAGTGTCTCGCGGAGTGTTTCACGATCTCTTCGATCCGTGAGAGATTTGCTCTCTCCTAGTCAACAAGCGCTTCTGCAACGAACACCAACAAAAAGTCCCGCGAGCGTTAGGCGCAGCCCGCGACTGAACCTAGAGAACAAACTGGAGAGTGTTCTTGATACTCCCTTGAGCAGAACCATCACACAATTACTGTCTGAGCCAAACTTTGACGTGAACAACACCAACTTCGACTTTTCCAGTCTTCCGTTACTCGACACGGATCCTACCAACATGATGGAGTTTGGCAATTTCCTCAGCACCGACGGCATCATGCAGAGCTCTCCAACAAAGGATGGTGCTCTATCTTTCTCTTATGCCGGCTCAGATAATGTCTGGGGTGAATGGGGTGGTGTCGAAGACGACAAGGCCACAAACGAGAAGGAGAAGTAACAAGAGTTTTATGAAAGCGTGTTTTGAATGTTTTTACAGCTCTGTTGGTCAACAGTTACATCATGAGCATGACGGAAACTGCTTTTTTGAACAAGTACATATCAACTAGACGGCGTTTTGGCGGGTTTGCAAAGACACGAAAGCAACGGCGCTTGCTGTTCAGATTACGGACATGATACCTCGATAGTGGCTTAGAAATGGCATGTTTAGAAACGAATAGCGGTCACTTGTGCAATGAATGGTTAATAAATACAAATATTTTACTCTATGTCAGTACCTACTGTTCTTCGTGACGCTCCAAAGAATGACTGTGTGTGCACTAACTTGCACTGTAAAATTATCTTATCGCTACCTATCCACCATCCACTTAACGCGGTTGGGATTTAGTTGCCTATGATACGACGCGTCTCACCGCGCCCACTTTCAGGCCCCTCCAAACATTCTAATCAGCTCGAGACGATCTTCCTCGAACCAAAGATACGACTTGAGATCGTATCAGAATTATACCTTGCCACCAATTGCCTTCAAGTCATATCAATCGTCGCCCATCATGGCCGACTCCGAAATCCAAGACCGTTTCTCACCCAACAAGCCGCTTGAGCCCGATGTCCTCAGCGAGCTGGAATCCATCATGCGCCTACACGGCTTGTCAGCCGAGGATCTCTACTTCAAGTGGGAGTCGTATTGTATCAAGCTCGATATCGATGCCCAGGCCTTGAACCTCGAATCTCTACGCAACCTGAAGCAGAGCATCCAGGACGAGCTCGAAAACAGCCATCGAAAAGTGCACGTCAAGACGGAAAGGAAGCTAGCCAATGCGCCGAGGGGTGGCAACAAGGGCGGAGATGTCTTTGGGATGCTCGATGGGCTGGTTCCCAGTACGCCCTCTTCGGGAAGCAAGTTGAATAGGGGCTCTGGGAGTGCCATCAAAAAGAAGATTGATACACCCAAGGGTTTGACGAGCTCGCCGGCTACGGGGATGAACGAGCAGCTTAAGTCTTTGAATGGACTCCAGTATGTTCCTGCACTTGACTGAAACTCTCCTTGTGCTAACAAACTGTAGGACTACATCTTTTAGCGATCGAACAAACCCAGGAGAAACAATAGAGATTCTGAACGACCGCCTCAATGCAGCCGAACCACCAATGGCACCCTTCTCCGAACCCCGAGTGAAGCTCACAGCCGCCTCAGACCAGAAGAAACTAGGATATAAGCCATTGGCTATGAAGCTCTCCGAAGCCAGCGAGATTCTCGATGACCGGATTGATAACTTTATGTCTCTTGTCCAGCAACATCACAAGATCGATGAGAGCGAGTTTGGAAGTGCTGCAGCGCAAAGTACCACTGAGATTGTCGCCGTTGGACGCATTGCGTCGGATTCGCCAGAGGGCAAGCTCAATGCTGCGTCAATGGTGCTGGAGACTTCAAGACGAACGGGTATGGGCTTGAGAGTACCCCTGAAAATGGAAAGCATACGCTCTTGGAGCTTCTTCCCCGGTCAGATTGTTGCTTTGCGAGGAACCAATGCCTCAGGAAGCGAGTTCGTTGTCAAGGAAATTATTGATATGCCTCTACTTCCCAGCGCTGCCTCGACACCCTCTGCGCTCGAAGCGCACCGAGAGAGGTTCCGTGGAGGCCCTGATGCGATGGACGAGGATTCGGAGCCTGCGCCTCTAAACATTATATACGCTTCCGGCCCGTATACTGCAGATGATAACCTTGATTTCGAGCCCCTTCATGCGCTTTGCAGCCAAGCAGGCGATACCTATGCAGATGCGCTCATCCTCACGGGTCCCTTTCTTGATATCGACCATCCTCTTATTGCGACGGGCGACTTTGACCTTCCTGAAGAGGCAAACTATGACCCTGATACGGCCACTATGTCGACTGTGTTCAAGTACCTTGTCGCTCCTGCTTTCAATCGCCTAGTATCCTCCAACCCCCAGATCACTATCATCCTCGTCCCTTCTGTCCGAGATGTCCTCTCAAAACACGTCTCGTGGCCACAAGATTCCATTCCTCGTAAGGAACTCGGTCTTCCTAAGGCTGTCCGCATCGTCACAAATCCCATGACTCTATCGATCAATGAGGTCGTGCTTGGTGTTTCATCACAGGATATCCTCTCTCAGCTACGGTCGGAGGAGGTTGTGTCTCGTAATGGAACACAGCCTGGTCTCGATCTCATGGGCCGTTTGTGTCGATACTTGGTTGAGCAGCGACATTACTTCCCACTGTTTCCCCCTACAGACCGTTCCAAGCTTCCCAAAACTGGTACAGAAGAAGGTGTTGCTACCGGTGCTGTACTAGATCTGAGCTACCTGGAGCTCGGCGAAATGGTTAATGTTAGACCAGACGTGATGATTGTTCCTAGCTTGTTGCCGCCTTTTGCAAAGGTATGTTCTCTCAATCCCGACTCGGCTTTTCTTTTACTGACTGTGCTCTAGGTTGTTGAAAGTGTCCTCCTTATCAACCCTGGCTATCTCTCAAAGCGTCGTGGCGCAGGTACCTATGCACGCATGGCATTATATCCTCCCTCAGTGTCCGGTGGAAGCGATGCAATGATGGGCCATCAGATATTTGACCGTGCGCGTGTTGAGATTGTTAGGATATAGAGGATAGACAAGTGCAAAGCTATATGTAATCTAAGGAGAAATGTAAAAGAGGAAGCAAGATTCATGGCACAAATAGTTGTGTTAGGGGGTATTATTAATAGTATATCGAGGCCAGGCGACAGTCTACCTGGAGTCCACCTTACGTCTCTTGTCACTGTCATAACGCTCATCATCGCGCGACGTACTTCGCTTGCGGCGCCGGTGGTCATCTCTATCCCTATCACGCCGCGGCGATCGTGACCTCGATCGTGACCTTCGTCGGCTGTAGTTGTCGTCCTTGGAGCGGTAAGAATCCCCGTCTGTTCGATCCCGATATCCATCATCTCGTGACCTCCGGTCATCCTTCTTGCGATCACCAAGAGGAATAGCGTTTGCGCCACCGGCACTTTTCTCGTCGCGGCGAAACCGGTCATCGTCTGGTCTGAAGCGCTCGTCGTCACCATAATGTCCACCTCCTCTCTTGCGACCATCACCAATATCTCCCCATCGTCCAGTATCCTCAGTGCGCATGTCCCTGTACTTTGTTGCACCCTTGCGACCCAGCTTGGACATGTCTCGAAGCTGCAGATATTCTGGAAGAGCTTCGCGATTCCGCACGTCGTCTTGGATGCGACTGCCCATGATGTCTCGCTTGTCCAACCCAGCTTCCTTCATCTCTTCCTGGTAGAAGGCACCCTTGTGTAGATAACGTTGCTTGAAGGCCATTGTGCCCTTGCCCTCCTTCTCCTCCTTCTGTTTGGCCAAGAATTCCTCGTCCTCGGCCTGTCGCTCCTCCTCGGTCAGGTTACGTCGGCGTTCTACTTCCGCAAGCTCCTTCTCACGCTCCTCGATGATAGCGCGAGCACGCTTCAAGCGCTTGAGTTCTCGGACGCGCCAAGCTGCCTCTTCTGCCTCTGGGTCCAGCCCATCTGTTGTGTCCACGTCTGAAGCTTCGGCATCGTCGTCGACCCAGTGCGTTTTGCCTGCTGCGCGCGCAGCCAGATCCTTTTTGATTTGCTCTTCTACGAGCTCGTCGGCGGCTTTCTTGCGAGCCTCTTCTTCGGCCTGCCGTGCTTCTTCGGCTTCCTGGGCAGGGTCCTTGGTGGTTCTCTTGTTCTTCGGTACGAACTTGAGCTGCATCATCTTTCTTCTGGGCGCTTCATCTTCACTGCTCTCCTCCTCCTCTGATTCGCTTTCCTCCTCGTCATCGTCCTCTTCTTCCTCGCTTTCTTCCTCTTCCTCTGTTACGAAACCCTCCTCAGCGGCGAGACGCTCAGCTTTCTCTTTCGCGATCCTCCGTTCTTCAGCAGCTTGCGCTTCTTTTCGTCGGGCATCAAGGTCGACTTTCCCCAAGTTTCCAGATGATATCTTTCCTGCGCTGGCTGCTTTTGGTGGTGGAGGGAGCGCGGGCTCGGTAGTCTCTTCGTTTTCGCTGGCTTCAGAGTCGGAATCGGACTCTACACCCGTGGCCTTACCAGCGCGGTATCGCGCCGGCTTCACCGGGTTCGCTGTCATGCGTTTGGGCGGCATTGTGATAAAGAAGATCTGCAATAGAAAATGAGGATGAGAACGCGATGCTCGTGACGTTGGAAGCTGGTAGAGATATACATAAAATAGTGGAACCATAGCCGATAAGCTTATCGTGTTGATTACCCTGTATAAATCATCAAGCAGCCACCGATTCGAGATATCTTTCCTGGGTTTTATTTCATATTGTGTGATTTTGATCTTGTTTTAATTTGTTTCGGCAGAAAACTGAATGAGGTTGCTTTATCAAATGTCCCCAGATCTTGTGAAATGGTGCGAAGTATGTGTGAAGACTTACATAACCAACATGTTGTCAACGATGCTAACAGTAGGATAAGCACTATCTGAAGCGATGGATCGCGGTAAAATACACATAAGTCTTCTATCTTCTAAGCTAATATTTCATTGATTCTACCCTTTTCTAATCTATGTGTCGTTTTATTCTATATAGGCACTTTCTATTCGCATCCGATTTCCTCAAGACCCTTAACGAGACCTTCAACAGTTCCTGTCAAGGTTTGGCAGTTGACCACAACGCGGAAGAAACTGCCCTTGGGTCCAGGGGCATAATCTACCATGTATCCTCGAAGAATCATCTTCTCAACCATTGTCTTGGTTCGGAGGGTGTTCTCCTCCTTGTCATCAGACAAGTTTCCTCCAGGGGCGTGGTAGAAGCAGATTTGCAGGCAAGGGGGAGGATCTTGCGAGACCAGGACAAAGTTGTCGCTTTGCTTGACGAGATTGGCTAGATAGGCAGCCTGCTCGAAAGCATGGTCGATTTGCTTCTCGAAACCGGCAGCACCGTAGTAGATCCAGGCCAATGCAAGCTTGAGACTGTCGCCACGACGACCACACTGGAGTGTCAAGTCTGCAATGTCCCAGAAGTCACCGCCGTCGTTGGTGTGGAACAAGTAGCCAGCAGCAGTGCTGTTGGCCTTGTTGAATATGCTCATATCAGGACCCAAGAGGAACGAGCAGGTGACAGGGACGTTCATCATCTTGTGGGGGTTTACCGTCAAGGAGTCGGCAAGATGAGATCCGTTGAGCTTGTGCTTCTGCTTTGACGAGAAGATAGCAGGGCCACCCCAGCTGGCGTCGATATGCATCCAAAGACCAAATTCCTTGCAAATCTTGGAAATCTCCTCGAAAGGCTCATATGAACCCATGACAGTGGTTCCTGCTGTAGAGTTCACATAAAACGGTGTCTTGCCCTCGGACTTGGCTTTGACAACCAATTCCCTCAAGGCATCGGACTTCATACATCCAAACTCATCCACAGGAACAGGCCAAACACTGTTTGAACCAAGACCACAGATCATGGCACTCTTCTCGACCGAATAGTGACCATGAGCACTTGTGAAAATCACAAAGTCATGTTTACCGTTGCCCTCTTTTCTGCACTCGGGGAACAAAGTGTTGCGAGCAACGACGAGAGAAGTCAGATTGGAAGAGCTTCCACCTTGGCATGAAACACCACCAGCTCGCGCTCCAGTGAAGCCGAAGAGGTGAGCCAGTGTCTTGGCTGTTGTCTTCTCGATGATTGTAAGAGCAGGTGAGACTTGGAAAACATGCAGCTACCAAGTGTCAGTTGGGTTTGTCGAGAAATGAGCGGTGGCACTTACATTGGTGTTGAGAACAGAGAGGACCATATCTGATACTACACCAACCTATTATTGTGATAAGCATACATATCGTGTAGGACAGACAGGGTATTGTAAGCGGTACATAACATACCGCATTGGTGCTTGCATAAAGCTTATCAAGAAACCCCTGGTCCCAGGTATTGACACTGTTCTTCAAGACCTGTTGAATAATGTCCAACAAACCATCCTTGCCTTGTCCGTTGTTCGGCAGAGAGAACTTGAGGCGCTGAGCGAGCTGCTCAGGTTTTTGGAAGTCGACTAGAACATTGTCCTTGACGCCGGATGAACTGGCTGTAATGTCTCCCGTAGCGCGGTCTGCCGCAGCATCGTCAGCTGCCTTAATGTAGGGTACGATGAGACCACGAACAGCATCGATAAGCTGGCGGTGTAACGTCAGCGACCAATCAAGTTTTATGGTTTTGGAGAATGGATGAATGTTTGTCTCACATCGTTGACTTCTTCAGCCCTATGGAGGCTGGTTTTGGTCATGGAGGGGTTCCCATTGCTGCTGTTGGTTACAGTCATGGTGGCGTAAGTTTAGATGAGGTAAAAAGTAACAAATAGCATACAAACTCAGATGCAAGACAGTATATCTAATACAAGAGATCTTCTGATATATATGCACTTCTTTATACAGTTATAAGTTTGTCAAGTCATCCAAAAACTCTGATACTCGGAAAAGAGCAGACGAATAAACTCTTTGCTCATTACTCAATCATGTCTCGTGACTCGAACATGATCTCAGTTCTACCGAGTCTTTTCCGGAAGTCAGTCCATGGACAATTAGCAATTGAGGCTCAACACTATCTACACTAACTAGGTTACCTTAGCTCGAGGGAATATCATCAACTCCTTGATCCAGGAATCGAGGCTTCGTTAAATCTTGGCCAAGGTACAGGGTAGCTTACCAAGTACCCGGATGGACGGAAAAGGCCTGAGCTGAAATCTTTCATGCATTCAGGGTCTTGTCAGCTCAACAACTGAAACAATTGGCTCGAACCCAACAACCCTTGTACAATTTCTTTTTGTCTCTCAAACTCTCTCATCTCTGGAGTTTAAACTACAGCCTCGTACTTGAACCTGGGCTCCAGGCCGTGTCTTTCCCGTGATCGCGCCATTATCTAGGTCGTTAACTTCAGCCACCAATTTGAGGCTGCTTTATTTCCACATGGGAACCCCTAAGGAAAAAAAAGTCTCAGATCGTGTGTCTGAGACCTGGCGATCACGAGGCCCGTGAAGATTTTTTTCTCTTTGCCCTGGCTATCTGTACCCTTGTGAAAATTTAGAAAGCGGCATTGTTATGCCGCTGACATGGATGGACTCGGACTCGGATGGGACAAGGTAATTAGTTCAGTTCGTCCGCACTGATCATATATAACTGAGACAATGTCCATAGCTCGAGCCTCTAGTACAGGTACAGGTACAGTATGGAGTACGGATACAGAGTACGGCAAACTCTCGTAATGATATGATGAGACGAGTTATGAATTTTGATTCATCGGGTCTTGTCCGTGCGCCAAAGTCAAAGCCAATTCGATCTCAATTTTTTAGTTATGCGGCGAGAGAACAAGAACCGAGAGCTTGTCGATAGAGTTGTGCAGCGTTAAGAATAGATACGAGCCCAGCTTGATGGATAAGTTTGCCTAGTAACTTGAGCCATCTCTTTAGCTTATTGATTAAACGTTAGAGCGTGGGGAATGATGCCTAACCACCATAAATGACAACGGATGAATCATATAAGTACCTACCTATGTAGAGTAAAGAAAGACCAAAGGGGAAGGTTAAAGGTTATCAAATTGTCATTGGATCTGGCAAGGGTTTTCGTTATCACAGTACCATCTCAGTCACATCGGTTACAGTATCAAGCCATCCATCCATCCTTGATGGGCATGGATAGGACATCAAAGCCAACAGCATCTGTCTGTTTGTGGCCGATAGCGGAGAATAATACAGATAGAGACGAGGCCATCACATCACTTTACTGCATGCCGCTCTTCCGTTGCACATGCATTGCATGCATGCATATTCTCTTTCGATACTCTATACAGATTCATGATTTTAGGCTTTGACTCTGCTTCTTGATGGGCTTGGCTTGCGAGCTTGTCACTTGATATCGAGTGCATCTGCATGTGCTCTCACACTCACACTCACATCTTTTGTCTCTCCACATTGATTGCAACTGCAACTGATCGGACCAATCTACATTTTCCTGCAGCCCTCAGGCGATGGAAGACAACAGCTTCTCTTCCATTCGATAAGGCTCTCACCTCTCCTCCTCCTCATCCCGTCTCGTCTCGTCTCCCCACATTTCGGCCGTTGGGATCATGGCTTGGCCGTTTTTTTATCCCAAAAGCTTAATGCAGACCGGGACAACCATTGGATAAACAGGGGCTTCGCCTACAGGATGGCTGACGCGTTGGGAGAAGAGAAGCCTGAAGAGGAAATCGATCTTCGCGTAGACTAAATTGTGAAAGGGCAGAGCAAAGTGAGTGAGTGCCTGAAATCCCCCTGATTTTTTGGTTGACAGACAGCCCCAGCCATGGATCACATCCACCCCTTGTCAGGTACTTTCTCGGTTGCCTATCACATTGGATCCTCGCATACCAGCTTTTCGGGATGGTGGGCAGCCACTCAAGTGACTGTCCAATACAGTAATTACTCTCTGTATCGACAAAGAAGAGACAAGATCATAAAGTTGATACGTGATGACAGTAATTATCCTCTGCAATATCATACAAAATCTAGCGTCTATAAAACAGGTTATATCTCCCTCACCTGTTCATCTGCAGATCACATAAAGGTCCGTCCACCGGAGACCAAAAACCCAGCTAAGATTAATGCCAATGCCAACTGCTAATGCTGATGCCCAAATCGAGACACCATTTTTATGCATCCTTTTTTACCTTTTACCCCTGCGCCCTGGACCTTAGACTAAGGCACCTAGACTAGAGGAACGCCACAAACGTCCACGCACAATCCCTGCCCTGCCCTGGCGCTAGGTGGTAGCTATCCAACCTTTCCAGGTAGTAGCTACCAGCTAACAGCAACTGTACGGTACGCTACAAGTGCAGTACCGTACGGGGGGACCCTGCCTAGACTACCTCTAACCTAGGCCTTTGCCTTGAACTTGGGCCGCGGCACCTTCAGCCGTTTTCCCGCTACCAGGGGGGAACCATGACCGAGCTGTCCAGCATCTCGCAAAAGCCTACAGAAAAGAGAGAGGGAGAAAAGAAAAAAAAGTAAAGTGAAAAAGAAACAAGAACAAACCCCTCGCTACTCTTTCCATTCTGTCATTTTTTCTTTGTTCCCTCTCCTAGGTAGTCATTCCGTTGCCTCTTCATTGTGTCATTCCTTTCACCAACGACTCTCCCGTCCTCTTCCATAGGTTCCAGGTCACTACTTGTCATCAGCTAGCTGCCTTACAGTACCCAAGCACCCAGGACCCCTGGCAACCCAACGAGACGAACTTCCCCTCAAGACAGACAAGAAGGACAACGACAAAAGGAACAAGGGAACTTGTTTGCTTCTGTGCCAGGTTATCAGTTCAATCAATCAACCACTCGTTCATTTATTCACTCACTCATCCATTCAATCAATCCATTCGTCATCCTTTTTCACCCTGGACTGGGCTGTCTCAGAAATAGAAACCCCTCTTCTTCCTCTCACTCATTCAAAGGAACTATTACCGCATTACGCCCACCCAAACTCTTCCAACCTTTCCATTAGAATTATCTGGCCAGAAACTCGGACCTCAGAGCTGTCTGATCACTTCACATAACATCATACTGCATTACGCTACGCCTCAGCATCGACCCTTACTTTCATATTATATCATATCCAATCGATACCTACACTCAAATCAAAGCTCACGCCTCGCAAAGAATTGCATTGCGACAGTTCACGACTACGATTACCACGATCATAACGATACGAGCTACGGATCCATATCCAGATCTACACAAATACTGCCCACTACGATAAGACGATACAACCAGGAATAAGCTACCACCTTGGTTCTTACACCACCGTACCCCAAAGCCCTTAGCGACGCGCCCGTTTCTAGATCGTTTCTAAAGAGCTCCATTCATCTCTTAGCTCCCTCCACAGCTGGCACGTTCCGGTGCCTACATCATCTCGGTAGCTAGAGCTGTGCGACAACCGACTGCACAACCAGTCTCCCTCTCTTTTCTCCAGCATACTCACCACTCGATCACCTCATAAACGACACAGCGTAGCATTCGATATGACTGCCCCGACACAAATGCCCGTTCCTATATCCATCACCATTTGTGGTGACGGCGGCTGTGGTAAATCCTCCATCACACTACGCCTTGTTCGTTCGCAATGGACTTCAGATTATGACCCAACAATCGAGGACTCCTACAGTGTGACGCGCCGCATCGATGGCGTTACATACCACCTCTCCCTTACCGATACAGCCGGCCAGGAGGAGTACCGAGGCATGTGGGCGTCTTCCAACCTTGGCGCTGATGCTTTCCTGCTTGTCTACGATATCACCTCCAAGGACTCCCTGGATGCACTCCAACACTTCAACGAACTTATCGACATGGAGGCAGAAACCCGCCTCGATAACGCTGACCGCGCACGCCGCGCTGGTCTACGCTCTGGCCACGACACCCGTTCCCGCACCATCCCTCCAGTTAAGCTTGTTGCCGGCAACAAGTGCGATTTGCAAGAGAGCAGACAGGTTCCTGCAGCTCAAGGTCTCGAATGGGCGCGCAAGCGCGGTTGTGGTTTCATGGAGACGAGTGCACGGCTGGAGGTGAACATCGAGGAGACATTTGCGCTGGTTGTACGTCGCGTGGTCGAGGCAAGACGACAGGCCGATGCTGGCAACAACTCAGCACGTTCAAATGCGCGTGGTATGACAAAGCCGTTGACGCCCCTGCCCACCGACAGCGAAAACGAGAAGCGTGCCGTAGGAGTGCGAGGGCCGACCCTCCAGGGCGACCACGTCGGTGGGAAGAAGGATCATGGTTTCTGGAAGAGTCTGCGGTGCTGGTAAACAAGACCGACAAACTAAATGGGTACGGAAATCGGGATACACAAAAAATATGGGCGGAGGAAAAGAGGTTTGGTGCGTCATTGTTGGGAAGGATCTTTCAGAGGCTTCAAAATCATCATATACCAGGGGATACCTCGGCGTCTGGGCGAAAGGCTTGGGTCTTTTTTTTTTTTTT
>NW_022158078.1:0-5554 GCF_003316985.1 Fusarium coffeatum
ATCCTATAATTATTTATAGTTAATGTTAGCTTATAAAGAATATAATTATAAAGTATAGTATTTAATTAAATAATATCTAGAACTTTAATAAGATTAGCTTTATAATAGGTATTTTATAATTTAAAATAGTTATTATAAGCTTATAAAAGTAAAAAAAACTAGAATTAATATAACTAAGAAACTATAAATAGATTACTATAATCTAGGTAATTAGTACTAAAGGTTAATTAATCTTACTATTTATTATTAGTATAGGCTAATATTACCTTATAAATTAGTACTAAGAATATAAACTTTTTAGTAATTAAGTTATTATATTAAGCTAAAATAAATAAATAAATAACTAGCTAAATCTTAATTAGCTAAAGTACTTTAATAAGTCTATAGTTAAGTAATTAGTTAATTCTTATTACTTTTTAATTCTTAATAGTTATAAAAGTTATTACTTTATTAAATTTAAAAAGTATTATAAGAATAATAAGATTATTACCTTTTATATACTTACTTATATATTTTATTTACTATAGCCTCTTAATATTAAGTATTTTATAGTACTTAAGAAGGTATATAAGTAAGAAATAAAGTATTTAATTAAATAGTTTATAATCTATATTTCTAAAACTAAGTTCTTTAATACCTTTTATATTACTTTTAAAGCTACTTTTACTAAAAGTAATATATAAGGAGGCTTTAAAAGAGCTAAGCTTATTTTCTTTAACTTTAATTATATTATCTTAAAGCTTAATATATAGCTATAAACCTTATTACTTTCTAAGAAAGTAGCTAAACCTTTCTTTCCTTAGACTTTAAAGACTTTAATAATAGTAAATAAAGCTTAATTTTAAACTAAATATCTTAAGAGTTAAATTAAAAGGTATTATAATAGCTCTTTAAAGTTAATTATTAAGCTTATTTAGTTTCTTACTAAGGTAATAAAGAGAATTCTATATAAGATTACTTTAATAAGAAATAAGATTTAAAACCTTTAAAAAGGAAATAAAAAGCTAAGCTAATATTAAAAATTAAAAAGAACTAAACTATAAAAAGGAAATCCTATAACTATAAAAGAAGTATTATAAGTAATTAATTAGATAAATATTAATATATAAATAGTAAGTAAGTTATTAAGAAGTAGTAATTAAGGAAGGTTAATTAAGCTAAGTACTTAGTAATATAGTATATATAGTAAAACTAAGTATAATATAAGGATATATAAGGTAGTTCTAGAAGTATTAAGGGAAAATTATAGTAAGTAATTTTAATTAATTAAATAAATTATAGAATTCTTATTATATAGATAATAAAGGGTATATAGAAAAGTATTACACTTACTTAACTACTATGCTTACTTATTATATATATTAATTAGTTTTTTTAAAATTACTATTAATTTAAAGGTAATATATAGTATTTAGTTTTTACTTAATCTTAATAAGCTTATAAAGAGTTCTTTAAAACCTTTTTATTTAATATTAACTTTTATTCTATATAATAAACTTTAATATACTATAAAAGTAGTAATAATAAATAAGAAATTACTATCTATAAGCCTTAGTATTTATTAAATTTATTACTTTTAATATAAAAAAGTAAGATAATTTATTTTATATTATTTATAAATAATAAACCTTACTTAGCTTATCTTTAAATTATACTTTTATTATAAATATTAGAGTTACTTACAAATTACTAAACTAGCTTTAATATTTTTAGCTAAAAAAAGTATTATTATACTAAGGTAATTATACTATTCTAACTTAAATACTCTTTTATACAAATATTATACTTAGCTTATATAATATAAATATATAGCTAATTATACTTATCTTTATTTATTTTTTCTTAGAAATTACTTTTTAGTACTTAAAGCTTATCTTTATATAGTAAGTAACTTACTAAGTTAAGCTTATAATTAGCTATTTCTATTTTTAGCTTTAATACTAAGTTTAAGTTATAATCTTTTCTTAAGATTATAACTTTAACTTATTAGTATACTTTATTCTTTTTAATAGTATTTTACTATAAAAAGTCTATATTTAAGTATTTTAAGAATACTATACTATTAAGATCTTAATTTACTAACTTTTTATTTATACTAAAGGTTTATTAAATATTAATAGTAATATTTATATTTAATAATTACTAATATTAACCTATAGTTTTCTTATTTTTAATTCTTTTTAATTAGTTTTACTTTTTTTTACTAAGAGTATTTAAAACTACTACTTAAGTACTTAGTTTATACTTAAGTTTAAAGTAATACTTAGTAAGCTCTTTAAATTAATATATTTACCTTTTAAAAAGGTTTTACTTTATTATAAAGTACTATAGGTTTTAATAATTTATTAAAATTATAAAAAAGCTACAGCTATATAGTATATAGCTTTATTTATTTAAGTAAGAAATAATTATAAGTATCTTCTTATTATAAATTAAGTAGTTATACTTATTAAAACTTAGCTACTATAAGTAAAAGGTAATTAGGTAGTAATACCCTTAGAGGTTTTAAGAAATATAATCTCTAAGTATAAACCTTAAGTAATTTATTTTTAGCTATATTTCTTTATTTAAGTTAAATTATAGTAATACTAGTATATTAATAAACTACCCTAGTTAAAAGATTATTAATTATATCATTAGTTACTTATAAGTATAATTTAAAGTAAGGGAAATTAGTTATATAACCTTATTAATAAATTTAAGTTAATAACTAAAAATACCCTATATAATTATATATATAATTTCTATTTTTTAACTTTTTTAATAAAGTTTCTCTATTTTTAAAATACTATAACCTAATTTATTAAGCTATAGTAAATAAAAGTTATAGAAGCTTTATTATAAAATATAGTTATTAATTAATTTAATAGTTATTCTTAGCTTTATATACTATATTTTATATTCTTTTTTTTTAGCTATCTTATTAAGAAATATCTCTCTCTTTATTATATAATTAAGTTCTTTCCTATTAAGCTTAGAAAATAAAGCCTTAAGGAATTATTACTTAGCTTATATCCCTAGAACTTACCTACTAAAGGTAATAAGATATAAAACCTTATAATTAAATATAGCTACCTTAATATAAACTAAGTTTATTTAATATATACCCTTAACCTAAATATACCTTAGCTTCTTTTAGCTTTAATTACTAGAAATTAAAGCTTAAAGTACTATATAGTAAGGTAAATTCCTATTTAGTATAGTATTAATCTATTAATCTTAAAATAGTAAGTCTTTTATATAGGCTTATAGGCTTAGTTAGTAGGTTATTAATATCTTATCTATAATCTAGTTAGCTTAGTATATTATTTATTAGGTATAAAATATATTTACTTATAAGTTAGTATATTTTAATTATTAGCTTTAATATTCTTTTTATTAAATAAAAGAAATAGGGATAGTATAAGCTATTTTTAGCCTTTTATTCCTAATAATTTAAGGTTTTACTAATACCTTGTATAGCCTTATTGTAAACTTATTATATTAATTATAAATTATTAAACTATAGGGTAATTAGATTTAGTATTTACTTTTACTGCTCTTTATATAATAGAGAAGATAACCTATATAAATATTAATAAACTAACTTTTTATTTTCTAAAATATAGCTTTTTTATAGCTTTTTTAATAGAAAACAGTACCTTTTTTAGTTAAGTTTGTTAAAGGTATTACTATTTTTAAGAAGTTTAATATAAAGATATAATTACTGTTAGTAATACTGTTAATAATAGTTAGTTATCTATATTAGCTAAGGTAGTAGTAAAGGTTAATAAGGGTATATAACTTATTATATAACCTAGATTAATTAAACTACTAATAAGCTAGTTATTATTTTTAACTTTAAGTAACCTAAACTTTAACTTTTACTAATAATATAGTATAAATAATATATAAATATAATCCCTTTTTAAAACCTTATATACTTAAATTTTTAGTTTCCCTAAGAATACTATATACTATTAAGTTAGTAATTATAGCCTTATATTAACTACTAGGGCTCTCTTAGTAATTTCTATAATTATATAGTTTACTTACTTAGTTAAAAGAATAAACTAGTATAGGTAATAGTCTTTATTAGCTTCTTTTAGAAACTAATTTTTATTATTAGTTAAAGCTACCTTTATCTTAAGCTTTATTATTAATTTATTTAAGAATACTAGCTTATTAAGGAGCTAAGGTACCTTAGTATTAGGGTAAATAAGAAAAAGGAATTTATAACTAAAAGTAACTAAGGTTACTTTCTCTTTATTAATATACTTCTTATTAGGGTTTATTACTAGCCTTATAGCTATTTATATAAAGATAGACTTTAATAGAATTAATATAAAGGCCTTTATAATCTTTAGCTTATTAAGTTCTTTATTATTAAGCTTATAGTACTAATTAGTAATTAAAGTAATACTATAGTATTTAGTAAGTATTACTATAAAATATATTAGTAATATATAGTATTAGGTAAGGGTTAACTAACTTACTATATACTTATATAGTAGTATAAAAGGTATAGGTATAGGTATAGAAAGAAAGAAGGGGTCTAGGTTACTATACCTTATATAGTAGCCTTTTATATATATAAGTTAAAGCTTTATTAGTAATAGTTAGAGTTTAGTTAATGTAAGTAACTTTAATTAAGATAAGCCTATACTTTAACTTACCTTAGAGGGGTTATCTTTAAATTATAAAGATATAATAATAATTTATAAATTCTAAAAAGCTTTATATTTTCTTTATAAATAAAAAAGCTAGCTATTTACTAATAAATTACTACTCCTTTAAGTTATAAGCTACTTTTTATTTTATTTAAATAATAAATCTAAAATACGTAACTTCTTTAATTATAAATTTTAACTTATTAAGATTAAGATATAGTTTTATAGCTATTAACTTACTAAGTATTAGCTATACTTTTCCTATATAATCTTATTAACTTTTACTTATATAAATTAGTATATTATTTATATAAGTAGTTATAAATTAATTTAAATACTTTTAAAGAATACTATTAATAAACCTTTAAAAGATTACTAAGGCTTTACTAAGGCTAAATAGGTAAACTAGCTATTTAAAGAACCTAAAGTATATTTAAAAGATTATCTTAAACTTATACCTTTTAATTATTTATATCTTATAAAAAGTAATAATTATATTTAACTTAGTAAACTACTTAGCCTTTATAAGGTTATAAAGAGTCTTTATAATAAGTATTAGTAAGTAGTAATCTTATTTAATTATTATATTTTTAAAGCTCAATAATTATAGTAAAAATAGATTTCTTTTTTAGGCTTTTTTACTAATAGTATAAGTATTACTATTATTTAGTTATTAGTTTAAATAAACATTTTATTAAGTAAATTATTTAGTATTTCTTATAGTATTATAAGCTTTTCTTTTATTATTAAGTATAAGGGGCCCTAAGGTAAGCTTAGCTTTGTTTTATTCTTACTAAGGGTTAGATTAATCTTATAATTTACTTTTAGTTTATAAAAAGAAAGTAAAAAGGTTTTTGTAAGTTTAAGAAATCTTAGAAAGGTTTTTAAAATATCTATAAGTATAT